>NC_069500.1:323475234-323775234 GCF_027579735.1 Bombina bombina | reverse complement strand
GCAGGATTGTTGGATCTGAGACAGGGATCCCTTTCGGTAGCTCAATATGCTATTGAATTCAGGATTTTAGCCGCAGAAACTGATTGGAACCATGGAGCCTTACGGGCAGCCTTTTGCAAAGGACTTTGCGAACGCCTTAAGGATGAACTTGTATTTCGGGAACTCCCTGATTCATTGGAGGGTCTTATCAATTTATGTATTACTCTTGACGCCCGGCATTCTGAACGTCTTCAGGAGAGAGATAGGAATCGGAGATCCTTTGTTAAATCTTCTTTTCGTCCTCCTATTCAAACCTCAAGTCTTTCTAATAATAATTCCCAATCTCCTGAGTCTGTGGAACCCATGGAAGTAGGAGCTATTAAATTGTCAGAAGCTGAACGCCGTAGAAGGCGTACTCTTGGGTTATGTCTGTATTGTGGTACCAAAGGACATTTACTGAAGGACTGTCCTATCCGGCCAGTAAAAGCCAAGGCTTAACTTTTGATAGAGGGACAGAGTTAAGCCAGAATCCCATGTCTTCCCTCAATTCTAAACTTTTTGTTTCTGTAACTATCTCTTTTGGAAACACCAAGTTTCGAGCTCAAGCTCTCATCGATTCTGGAGCTGCTGGAGTATTCATTGATTCAAACTTTGCTGACTCTCTCAGGATTCCTCTTCAAGCCAAGAAACAGTTAGTTAAGGTAACTACTGTCAGTGGACAGCCTCTAGGTTCTGGTATCATACAACATTCTACCATTCCTTTTCTTTTGACTGTGGGTATACTTCATTCTGAAATTATTCGTTTTGATGTCATCTCTTCTCCCCACATACCATTGATTCTGGGGTTACCTTGGTTGCAGCTTCATGATCCAGTTTTCTCATGGTCTAAAGGAGAACTTATTTCCTGGGGAACTACCTGTTTCAAACATTGCCTGCAAAATCCGTCTAAACCATCTTGTCCTGTCGTAGCTATGGTGGAAGTTCCTTAATCATTACCTAATTACTATCATGCCTTTTGTGATGTGTTTTCTAAAAAAGAGGCTGAGACGTTACCTCCACACCGGATATTTGACTGTCCTATTGAATTGTATTCAGGGGCTCCTCTACCTAAGGGAAGGACCTATCCCCTCTCTTGTCAAGAAAATGTCTCTCTCGAGGAATACATAAAGGACAACTTAGCCAGAGGATTTATTCGTCCTTCCTCTTCACCTGTGGGTGCAGGTTTTTTCTTCATTGGGAAAAAAGATGGAGGTCTTCGTCCCTGTATTGATTATCGAGCCTTGAATCAGATTACTGTCAAAAACAACTATCCTCTGCCGCTCATTTCTGAGTTATTCGATCGTCTTCAAGGTGCTTCTATTTTTTCCAAGTTAGATCTCCGTGGGGCCTACAATCTGGTCAGAATCCGTAAAGGAGACGAATGGAAGACGGCATTTAACACTAGATTTGGTCACTACGAGTATCTGGTAATGCCATTCGGATTATGCAATGCACCAGCAGTATTTCAGCACTTTGTTAACAAAATCTTCAGAGATTATCTAAATCAATTTGTTATCATTTACCTCGATGACATTCTGATCTATTCGAAAACATTACAGGAACATGTACATCATGTAAGGCTGGTACTTCAGAAGTTACGAGACAATTCCCTGTTCGCTAAATTGGAGAAATGCTCTTTTCATCAGAGTTCCATCCCCTTTTTGGGGTATATCATTTCTGAATCAGGTTTTGAGATGGATCCTGCTAAACTGTCAGCTATCAAGGACTGGCCCAGACCAACTACTCTCAAATCCCTGCAGAGGTTTCTTGGCTTTGCCAATTACTATAGAAAGTTTATAAAGAACTTTGCTGACATCACCTCTCCACTCACTTCTCTTACTAAGAAAGGGCAAAATTGTAAGAACTGGTCCTCTTCGACAGTACAGGCTTTTGAAACGCTAAAATCAGCATTTTCTTCTGCACCTCTTCTCAGTCATCCAATTCCTGATCTCCAGTTTATTTTGGATGTTGACGCTTCCTTTATAGCAGCTGGAGCTGTTCTCTCCCAACGTGATCCAACTACCAGCAAGATACATCCTGTGGCGTTCTTTTCGAAAAAATTCAATCCTGCCGAGTTAAATTATGATGTGGGCAATAAGGAGCTTTTGGCTATAAAATTAGCTTTGGATGAATGGAGGCATTGGTTAGAGGGTACCAGTCAACTTTTTTTCATTCTGACAGATCACAAGAATCTTTTATACCTCCAAACAGCTACACGTCTCAATCCTCGTCAGGCTCGGTGGGCCTTGTCCTTCTCCAGGTTTAATTTTGTACTTTCCTATGTTCCTGGTTCAAAAAATTCCAAGGCAGATGCTTTATCTAGGCAGTTCCAATCTTCTGAACCTTCTCCATTGGATTCAGAACCTATACTACGGCCAGTCAAAGTTTTGGCTCAAGTATCCTCTTTTCCAGTACAGGCTTTACATGCTGCTCAAGTCAAGTACCATCTTCTTGCAAACTACCTTCTGGTATCCTGTATGTACCCAAAGGATTACGTCTTAAGCTTCTACGTTGGGCTCATGATAACATTTCAGCAGGTCATCCTGGAATAACCAATACATTGTGGAAACTGAAGCAGCATGTTTGGTGGTCCACTATGAGGAGGGATGTTAAGGATTATATTGCTGCTTGTAGTTCTTGTGCTTCGAACAAACAATCTTCTCATTGACCGTTTGGTCTATTACACCCTCTTCCTATTCCTCATTTCCCTTGGTCTCACTTATCCATGGACTTTGTTACAGATCTTCCTGTTTCTGCTGGAAATACGACCATTTGGGTAGTGGTGGATCGGTTCTCCAAGTCTGCTCACTTCATACCTCTTCCAGGCTTGCCTTCAGCTCAAAGACTTTCTGAACTCTTTGTTCTACATATATCTCGTTTACATGGTTTTCCCACTGATATAGTCTCAGATCGTGTAGTCCAATTTGTTTCCAAATTTTGGAGGTCTTTTTGTAAGCACTTCGGAATCAACATATCTCTTTCTACTGCACACCATCCTCAATCCAACGGACAGACTGAGCATGTAAATCAAGCCTTGGAATCTTTTCTTAGACATTATGTAGACCATCACCACTCCAACTGGTCTCAGTTATTGCCTTTGGCGGAATTAGCTCACAACTCACGCTATAACGCCTCATTACAGACCTCTCCCTTTAAGGCAGCTTATGGATTTGAACCTAGAACCTTTCTTATGATTACCAGTTCTACTGAAGTCCCTGGAGCAGATCGTATAGTGAAAAATCTCAGTAATCACTGGCAACTCATTCGTCAAAATCTACTCTCTTCTTCCATAAGACATAAGAAATATGCTGATTGCAGAAGGTGCAAGGCTCCTTTACTGGAGACAGAGTATTTTTATCCACCAGATTCATACGTCTAAAACAACCTTGTACCAAGTTGGGTCCTAAGTACATTGGACCTTTTCGAATTGTTTCCAGAGTTTGTTCTTCTGCATACCGCCTGGCCTTACCCAAGACTCTCAAGATCCATCCAGTGTTTCATGTCTCCCTGCTCAAGCCAGTCATCTACAATCGGTACTCTATCAAGAGTAAACCACCTCCTCCACTTTCCGTAGAGGGAACTTCTGAGTTTGAAGTCAGCCAGATTCTCGATTCCAAGCTACGGGGCAATCGGCTGTACTACCTGGTCCATTGGAAGGGCTATCCTATCTCTGAACGATCTTGGGAACCGGCCTCTCATGTTCATGCTCCAGCTCTTGTCAAGTCTTTTCACAAGAAATACCCTGCCAGGCCCGGTCGGGTCCCCCGGAGGGGTCCTTGAGGAGGGGGCACTGTCACGCTCAGCTGCTGGGAAGCTCTGCAGTCCTCTCTGTGTGCTTGATTGACAGGTGTCTGAGCCACCCCTTCCTGATGATGTCACAACCAGGCTTTTTATTTCGGGCTTCCTGTTTCTCCAGTGCCCGTTTGTTTGTTTAACTTTGTGGCTTCTGTGGTGAATTCACTGTGGAATCTCTCTAACTGCTGCTTTTCTGTTGCCAATCTCTTCAAGGATTTACTATGCTGGATTAACCTTCAACCTCCTGATTACCTGTCTCCAAACAATGCAAGTACTGTTTGTTTTGTGAAACTTTCAAACTGCCTGATTACTTGTTGCATACTCTGCAAAGACTGTCTGCACAGTGTTAACCCTCAAACTACCTGATTACATGTTGTTAACTCTGCAAGTTCTGACTACACCGTGTTAACCCTCAAACTGCCTGATTACCTGTTGCATACTCTGCAAAGACTATCTACACAGTGTTAACCCTCAAACTGCCTGATTACTTGTTGCATACTCTGCAAAGACTGTCTGCACAGTGTTAACCCTCAAACTACCTGATTACATGTTGTTAACTCTGCAAGTTCTGACTACACCGTGTTAACCCTCAAACTGCCTGATTACCTGTTGCATACTCTGCAAAGACTATCTACACAGTGTTTACCCTCAAACTGCCTGATAACAAATTACCTACTCCTGCATTATTAACTGTTTCCTGTTTTACCCTTCTTCTGTCTGAATATAAGTGGACTATCCCTGCTCTCCTGATTCTGTGGAAGACATTTCCTGAAACCAGTTCCTTATTCAGAAGTCTATCTGGCTGATATCTTGAATTACTTTGGGCACAGGCTAACCCTGCTCCATATCGTGAGTAAATTGTTTTTTGGAGGTTGTTGTGGGGTCACGTCCTGGATTAAACTCAGAGTGCAAGGGTGTTGATTAAGTTCGCCCTAGCATTTGGGTCTTCTTCTGGACATTTCCTAACCTGACACAAGGGATCAGAGCATATGCTTATAAAGGAAACTGTAAGCAAGCAGTTTGAGAAATAGGAAGATAACAAGGAGAGGGCTGTGTCTTGGATGCCAAAAGAATGTAGAATTTGTAAGAGAAGACGATGGTTAACTGTGTCAAAAGCAGCAGATATACTTGATAAGGAGTAGTGTCCTTTTAGCTGATAGCAGATCATTTGTTACTTTAGTAAGAGCAGTTTCTGTTGAGTGTTAAGGGCAGACACCAGATTGAAGGGGATCAAGTATAGAGTTAGCTGAGAGAAATTCAATTAAGTGAGTATAGACAAGTTGTACCAATACTTTGGAGACAAATCAATTGATTTATTTGGATTGATGTGATTGCCAGTGGCTAAAGACAGGTTAAAGGGTCAGTAAACCTAAAAAATAATGTTATACAATTCTGCACATAGTGCATAATTACATAACATTATATTAGTGCAAGTTTTTTATTATATAACATCTCTGGTATTTTTAGTCAAATTCTTTTATTAACAAAGAAACTGTGAACGCTCCACATCTTTCCACACGGGAATCAGTAACATAAATAAGAACAATTTGCATGAACAATATCAGAGCATCAACACAAGTTCCAATTTTCAATGTGATAAGGAAGAACTAGATATGTCCAGAAAGAAAAAGGGTAGAAGAAAGAGAAAGGGGAGGGAAATCACAATAAGCATAAATTATAGTAGCATCGAGTGTCCAGTCTCGGGGAAGCCACCCACCCCCAATCGAGTAGAAGGGACCCACAAACCCCAATAGTAAATAGTAGACGTAGCTAGAGTCATCATAGCACCCAGTCGCCTAGTGTGAAGTTTATAAAGTATTTAGGTAGTCGTCCCAAACCGCTCGGATGGCTATGAAATTCTCGGTGTTCCCTTTCTTATACTCAGAGTATTCCTCTAGTTCCAGTAATTCAGACACCCTGTCCCTCCACATTCTCAAGGAGGGGATATCTGTGGACCTCCAATTTTTGGCAACCAATGTCTTAACACTATTTGTAAATATCCGAAATAGGGGGAGAAGAGATTTAAACGGCAATCTGACCGGTTTATTCAATAGCCATACGAGAGGGTCAGGGGGGATCTGAATATGTAATATGTTCTCGACTTCAGCTATAACTTCGTACCAGAAGTGGTTCAGTCTTGAGCACCACCACCACATGTGGCCCATGCCACTGCCCACATGGCCGCATCTCCAGCATTTATTATTTGTGTTTGGGTATAGCCGATGCAGTTTTCGAGGGGTAAGGTACCAACAGTGTAAAATTTTATAGTTAGTTTCAAGTATGGATGCTGAGATGGAGGATTTTTTAGTGTTTAGGAATATAGAAGCAGCCGTTTGTGGGAGGATAATTCTACCTAATTCCCTCTCCCACATCTCCATAGAATACGGAAGGTTGCCTGGTAATGGTTGGAGCAGAATTTTGTAGATGGCGGAGAGTGAGTGTCTCAGCGGGGAGCTCGACAGGAACAGCTTCTCAAGGTTAGTGGGGGGACGGGTCATGTTATTTTTATGAGCGTGGGTGCTAATGTAATTTTGGAGTCTTCTATAGGAAAACCAATTACGTGCCCATTCGTGGCCCATGTCGATGAGCTGTTCCTGAGTATGTAATCTTTCATTAGAGGTGACATTATATACTTGTACGTTGTTGTCATGACAGGGAAGGGGACCAGGGCTCCCGAGTGACTTTAAGGAAAAAACGGGATTATGGGTCAAAGATGTCAGTGGGCTCGGGTTGGATGACAGGCAGGGGTTTTGCCGTATAGCTCGAACCCATACCTCTGCTGTCTCCCGGGTGATCGGGAAAGATAGCATCTTAGTATTCTCGCGAAATGTAGGGCTCCAAAACAGGGTAGCCAACGACCGGTTAGGGTTAATATGTTCTTCTAAACGGACCCATCTCCTCTGTTCCCCCGCCACCCGCCAGTCAAGGATCCTTTGCAAGTGTAGGGAAGTTCTGTATTTATCTAAATCGGGGAGGCTAAGGCCTCCGTGCTCATGCAATAAGGACATGGTAACTTTGTTTATTCGCGGGGGTCTCTTTCTCCAAATGAAAGCACTAAATAAACTCTGTACTCTATGTAGATATCTGGGGGGCAGGGGTATCGGGATAGCTCCCATTATATAGAGAAGCCTGGGAAAAATGTTCATCTTTATCGTGTTGATCCATCCCCACCAAGAGAGCTTTTTCGAGCCCCAGGAGGATAAATCACGCATAATAACGGTTTTAATGGGTATATAATTCTCCTGGAACAATCTGTCAAAAGTGTTAGGGAGGGAGATGCCAAGATATCTAAGCGCCCCAGAGCATCACCTCAAGGGACAGGTAAGTTTAATAGATGCTATCAAGCTCCCCGGGAGACCAATGGGCAGGATCTCCGACTTAGTATGGTTAACCAAGAAGTCAGTGAGGGACTGAAATCTTGCGAGTTCTGACAGAAGACTGGGTATCGAGGACTCGGGCCGGGTAAGGGAGAACAGGATGTCATCGGCAAAGAGCGACAGTTTGTATTCGTCGCCCTCCACCACGACACCCCGGACCCCCGGGGAGTTTCTAACTCTGGAGGCGAATGTCTCGATGAAGAGGGCAAATAGTAGGGGAGAAAGAGGGCAGCCCTGACGTGTTCCGTTCCTGATATCTATGGGAGGGGAGAGGGATCCATTAACTATGATGCGGGCGCTGGGTGAGTTATATAAGGTGAATATTCGTTGTAGGGTAGTGTCTCCTATGCCGTATACCCCTAGAGAGGCCCGGAGATAAGACCAGTTGACCCGGTCGAACGCCTTTTCGGCGTCTGTCGAGACAAAGGCAGTGGGGATGTTTTGATTATTGGCGTGCCAGATCAACATGACATTACGAACAGTGTTGTCCCTAGCCTCCCGGCTAGGGACAAAGCCTACCTGGTCATTGTGTATGAGGGTGGGGAGAACGTGGTTTAGACGGGTAGCTATTATCTTTGCATAGATTTTTAGGTCAGTGTTAATAAGGGAAATCGGGCGATAATTAGTGATTGAATCAGGGGCTTTATGGGGCTTAGGAATAACAGTAATGTGTGCTTGTAGAGATGACGGCGAGAAATATCCAGTGTCATCTATGCTATTAAAATATCTAAGTAGGTAGGGAGATAGGATTCCCTTGAATTGTTTATAGTAAGAGTTACTGAACCCATCAGGGCCTGGAGCTTTCCCGGGAAGGGAGAGATGACAGAGCTAGAAGGAGTTCTTCCTCTGAGAATGGCAAGTCTAATTCGTCCCTCTGGTCATCGGTCAATTTAGGTAAAATTATGTCGCCTAAATAAGCAGCTATGTCTTCAGGGTCAGGGTCTGCTAGTCCTCGTCTAATGTTGTAGAGTTTATCGTAGAAGTCTCTAAAGGTTTGTGTAATGTCTGTGGCGTTTGACTGCCATGTCCCCCTGGAATCCCTAATCCTCAATATGCATTGTTTGTTCGTTCTTTTTTTTAATTGTCGGGCCAGCATCCTACCTTGTTTGTTCACGCCCCCGTAGTAGATTTTTTTGAGAAACAGGGCTTTATTCTTGATTTCAGTGCCAAGAAGTAGACGAAGTTGGTCTTATGTGTAAGGCTGTCAGTGAGGGATTTATCTGTGGGGTGTGCCAAGTGTAGGGTCTGAAGTTTGGTGATATCTCCCAAGAGGGCGTTGAGGTAAATGTGCTGTTGTTTACGTTTGGCCGTTCTGATTGCAATGAGCTCACCTCTGAGAACACACTTATGTGTGCCCCAAATATCATGTATATCTGACTCAGCTATGTCATTTCTTTGGAAGTAGTCGGATAAGGTCTTTTGTAATTGTACGATCACCTGGGGGTCTCTAAGGAGGGATTTGTCTAATCGCCATGTAGACTGAGAAGGGTCTGTAGGGCGCCAGCCCAGCTGGCAGCTAATGATAGCATGGTCAGACCATGTTATGGGAAAGATATTTGTAGCAGTGATAGAGAATAAGCTAGGTACATCAGTAAAGAGATAGTCTATTCTCGTATATAACTGGTGGGGGTTGGAGAAAATGTAAATTCCCTATCATCGGGGTGCTGGAGGCGCCATGTGTCATGTACAGCCAGGTGAGAGAGGGATTGTCTAACTTGTCGTAGTGTCTTACTGGGTGTGGAGGAGGTGCCCGTGGAGCAGTCAAGGGCAGGGTCAAGTGCTAGATTGAAGTCGCCCCCCAGAATCAAGCTACCCCTAGCAACCTCAAGGACCTTATGACAGAGGTGGTGGAAAAATGGGGCAGGATTCATATTGGGGGCATAGAGGTTCACCAGGGTGACGGGTTTGTGGTACAGGAATCCAACTAAAATTATATAACGTCCGTCTTTGTCTCTATGGTTAGAGGTCAGGGTAAAAGGTAAGTGTCTATGGATCAAGATCCCAACCCCGTTGTGTTTAGAGGAATGGGAAGAGAAATAGCCAGTCCCAAATTTCCGGAAGCTAGCTTTGGGTTCAGAGCCCCTGCGAAAATGAGTCTCCTGGATAAAAAGATTGTCCCCCTTCTGTCTTTTGTAGTCTCTGAGGGCCATCGACCTCTTTTGGGGACTATTGAGGCCCTTGGTATTATGAGATAGGAATTTAATATGATGTAAGGTATTAGCCATGTGTCTGTGAGGAGAGGACGGCATTAAGTCCACTAAGTTCTGGGTCACCCTGGGTTAGACGAAAGGCAGGAGCCCGCCCCGAGACCGGACAAAGAGGAGAAATAAAAAGGAGATAATGAGGGAACAAAACAAGCACTGTAAACAATACATTTTGGAAAACATAAAACCAGAGGGAAACAATAACTTTTGTAAGAAGTGTATACATCATTCCATTGTACACTTTACTAGGGGGGAAGAATATCGCCTTCTAAACTCTTAGGTTATAGGTAAATCAAGAAATTATCAGGGGTATATCAAATATAAATTTAGAATTAACCAGTGCGGGGGCTGTGAAGGGATGTATGAAGTGCCATTTAATTGCGAGATAGTACTAGGTGGCAGCTTGAATACCTCAACCGTGCCCAGCATCATGGGAGAAAGGCACGCGGTTTGGAGGATGGCACTACGGGGCAAGGGGTTATCTTGTAAGTAGGTACTAATGCTGATACATTACATGCCCAGGAGTAACGCTCTGTTAATGGGTCGAGGCATATAGAGAATAATAAACCAAAGGATCCAGCCACAGCGTCTACTTTTACTGATAATCATAATAATAAACATAACCTGATTATCCGCCAGGCTAGGAATAAGGGGAGCCATAGGGATTAATGGTCTTCTAGGACTCCCCAAAATTTAATAAGGAATATTAGTAAAATATCTGGTCGCCACCCATTGTCATAGTCGAACGGGGAGGCATGGCCTTCGATGTAGGGGATAGATATATGGATTGAGGGGGGTTATCCGGGAGGTAGATCATGGGGATGTGACACTTCCCGCCTTGGGGACATAATATAAAGAGGGGATCATGAGGTATTAAGGGGACACAAATCATCCACAACGAGCTGCTGGAGCAGTTGCATATGTCAAAAAGCCTTGTGAAAGGCAGGTAAAACATTTTTGCATGAAACAGTAGAGAATACAGAACATTAAACATCAAGATATTGGCCACATTAGCTCTCTTCTGGGTGTAAACACATAAATAAACTAGATGGCGATTATATTAAGAGAGGCAGGGATAAAATTAAATTTAACTCAAGGCCCTGGGCGTGATATCTTTGGTATGGAGTAAACAACAAATCTAACATATAATCTTTAGAGATAGCAGAAAACATACATAACATATGGTGACATAACAATATTAGTGAAGTAAACGAAGCATAAGATAAGCGGTAAAACAGTAGAACATCTTGTATCCTGTAATGTAAAGTTCCACAGGGCCCAAAGTGACCAACGGCCACCCAGGGGTGAGATATTATGCAAAGTCACTAACTAAATGGTGGGTAGAGTGAAAACTGCATTTAAGGCATATAATTAAAGTCATATGTAACACCATACGTTACCAGCGTGGGGTCAGGAACCTAACATGTCCAGCTGGTGTGGCAGGAAATGTCCCAAGATCTGCGGTATGAAGCAAATGCGCCGCAAATCAGCCTAGGCGGATGGGCCCGGCCACTATTCAAGAAGAGGGACGCTCCAATTTTACCAATTGTAGTGCAAAAAAGAGAGAGGAGACCCAGATCCAATCGTGAGGTGAATGGAGTCTCATGAAGACAAAGATTCATTCCTAGGCGGTAAACCATCCACTTTTCTTCTCTTGGGTTGGACCCTCTGCCACTGTGATCTTTGCTCCAATGGACGTGAGGGGCCTGGAACCGCAGCCGCGGGAGGGGGTAGGACACCCGGATCCACCGGGTTATTGAATGGAATGTTGAGGGATCTGGACAGCTGGTCAATTTGTGAACCATTGTGGTTGATTATTAAACTAAAAGGGAAACCCCATCGGTATTTAATATGATGTTCCTGCAGTGCACTAGTAATGAACTTAATCTCCTTACGCCTCTGAATCGTGTAGGGGCTGAGGTCTTGATAGATCTGAAGAGAGTGACCTCTGAATGATATGGTATGTTGGGACCTTGCTGCCTGCCATAGGGCATCCTTAGTACAGAATCTTAGAAATCAGACAATGACATCCCGCGGGGGCAGTGGAGGCTTAGGTAGGGGCCGAAGCGCTCTGTGCGCTCTGTCCAAATCTTCAGATAGCAATATCGGTGACTCAGGAGAGAGGTGCTGAGCCAAGCCGATAATATATCTTTTGAGGTGGTCAGGGGTCACATCTTCTGGGATACCGCGGAACCTCAAGTTGTTCCTACGTCCGCGGTTATCCAAGTCCTCTATTTTATCTTGAAGAGATTGTACTTTTGAGTCTTGGATAGAGAGTTGTTGCATGTTCACGCTGACCAGGTTGTTCAAGGTCTCCTGGCCTTCCTCGAGGTAGTCCATACGAGCCCCCATTTCATTAAGGTCTCTTTTGAGATCCCTCATCTCCTCCTTAATAAAAGATTTAAGAGAGTCCAGATCAGACTTAGAAGGAAGCGTGGCAAGCCTCACCTGAATAGCCTGCAGCGGATCCTGTTGGTCATTTAGGTTCTTAGTTGGGCTTAGGGGGCACGACTGTTCCTGCGGAGTTTCAGATGTTATTGATGCGGTGTCTGATGTCTGAAAGAAGGAGGATACCGATGGGGTTTGGGATGACGATTTGGATGGTTTATCAGATCTCTGTCCCTTTTTTGAGGCCATATTGGACATAGATACAGGGGGAAAGGTTGACAGAGACAGATGCCTTCTGATGTGATAAAAATGCGGTCGCAGGTAGACTAAGGTGGCTGCTAGCGGGGAATCGGGGATGACACTGTACAGTTTGTAAAAACTGCGTAGGACGTTTCACACCCTCAGTAGTGGCTAAGTGAGGAGTGGGTGCAATTAAAAAAAGGAAAAATTTATGTATATACTTGTGACCCCTCTATTCTATAGTTGGGAAGAGGTGGTCAGGAGGAAAAACCTTGTAATCAAAGGTGAGAAATTTAGCTGAGTTGTGTTTTATAGGGAGTCCTCTGGGTGTTTGTTCAAAAGCCCAGTACTAGGGAAAAAGCCACGTGGCTAGCGCAGGCTGAAGGAGCGGTGTTTGCTGCTCAATTAAGGTATGGGTATATAAGTCACTTCCCAGGTCACCCGCAAAAGCCAACCGCCAACCACAGCCCAGCAGAAATTGTAGATACCTCGTTGTTGTTGGGGTCCCGGTTAGGATGGCACTGTGGAAGGAGGCACCAGCTGCGGCGCCGGCTCTCGACAAGGCTGCAGCCTTCGGCCGTG
This sequence comes from Bombina bombina, assembly GCF_027579735.1. Classification (NCBI taxonomy): domain Eukaryota; kingdom Metazoa; phylum Chordata; class Amphibia; order Anura; family Bombinatoridae; genus Bombina; species Bombina bombina. The sequence goes on along the minus strand of NC_069500.1, from coordinate 323,762,630 downwards.
TGCAGCAAATCCTAGGCGCGCACAAGTAGAAGCAGCCTTCACCGGAGGTACCGGTAAGTCAGTCGGGAGCCCAGGGGCTAACCGGGTAAGTTTTGAGGGGAGTAAGGCGATCTCAGCTGCTGGGTAAAGTCGGGAGTATCAGCTTTATGGCTCCACAGCAGAGGCGGCGGGACCGCAGCTCCCCAAGGTGTTAGTTGGGAGGCTGAAGTTAGGAATCCAGATGCCAGCCTGTAAGAGGGTTTCTCACAGCTCCCGGCATTAGTTAGGTTGAGATCCTGATTAAGCTAGCGTTGCTAAGAGGAAAGGCCGATACGGAGCTTTACAGAGTTGCGGCCATGTTCCAGCACGGCTTAGCTCCGCCCCCCGTTCTCTCACATCTCCGGTATTTTTAATAAAAATAAGAGGGTTTTCCAGACCCGCCCTCTGTGCTCTACTGAGCGGGTCTGGTTTTTCTTCAGAGCGCATCGGGCCAGCTGTTTAGTCACATTTTTTAGTCATATTTTTATTAAAAATACCGGAGATGTTATATAATAAAACACTTGAACTAATATAATGTTATATAATTCTGCACTATGTGCAGAATTATATAACATTATTTTTTAGGTTTACTGACCCTTTAAAGGGATTGAGTTAGAGCAGGGGTTAAAAAAAACAGAGAGAGGGTAGAAGTCATGAATTAATGAGATTGAATGGAGAGGTTGGGAGATAAGCAGAAGATTGCAGCATGGAGAATTATGTTACAGAACAGAAGTAACTGAGAGTTTAGTTAATAGAAAGAGCTATTTAAGATAAATTTAATTAAACCCAGTAATGGCGAGTTTATGAGTGGCGTGATAACAGTTGTGCAGTGATAAGTGGTTTATCGCGGCTCTTTGCACACATATTGGTTGAAAGTATAGGTTGAAAGTAAACGCGTTTGCTCAAGCGCAATTGAATTTAATGCGCGTCAGGAGCTCTGGTTAACTGTTATGCTCGACTAAAAAGTTGCACAAAACACATCAAAAATATATTTAAAAGTATAGTTACACTTATTATAAACGGCAAAGGACTTTAACATAGAGATACATACAGATATATGTCTGAATATATATATGTGTGTATATATATATATATATATAATACCGGCCAGTTAAACAGTGTTACCCTCCTATGGACATCCGCCTGGGTGCAGGAATGCAATGAACAATCCTCCAAACAAAATGCACTCGCAGGTCTTTGTAAAGACCTGCAAGTGCATTTTGTTTGGAGGATTATATATATATATATATATATATATATATGTTTGTATTTAGATTTTTTGTGTACATATGTATTTATATGTGTATATATGTATTTACAAACATATATATATATATATATATATATATATATATATACACATATAAACACATAAATACATATGTATACAATACATATATAGACATATATATTTATAATTGCATTGGAGCATTTTGCAGTCAAGTAGCTGAAAACATGTAAAATCATATTTATGCAATATTCATATTTTATAAAGTGTTTAACTGTGTATTTACTGTAAATAGTTCACATTACAATGTTCTTCACATAGGGTAATATGTTCTACTTATTTCTAGATATGTCTGTATATATATATATATATATGTATAGATAGAAGTATATATTTTACCAAACCACCATCAGATATACAGGTATATAAAAATATGTATTTTAGAATAAATAGAACTTATTCTGATATGTGATGAACATTGGAATGTGAAATATTAATATTTCATGTCTGGTTAGTGTACCAGAGAAACGCGATTGTGTTTGCACAACTTGTTTTTTTCTATGGGGGTATACGCTAACGCTGTCACGATATTTTGAGTTCATATTTTTGTGCGCTTCATGTTAGCGCTCGTGTGAAAACTTTTTTACTTTCAACTTCTAATATGTGACCTACCAGCTAAATAGCGCTCCACTCGTAATCCAGCCCTTAGTATGTTTTTAGCGGGTCAAATAATGAGGCATCATCTAATCTCTAGAGGAAAGGGATGATGGGTGTGGAAGGCTTAGGACCTTCACATGATAGAGGGACATGATAGAATCATGTAATAGGGTGTTAGTTAGAGGGGTGGGTGTAGGATTGACAAGAGTGTAAATAAAAAAGTGAAATCTCTTTAGAATCTTTAGGATGGATAGATCACAACATATTTGTTTACTTCATGTGTAATCAAGTGTGAGGTTAAGAGAGACATTTAAATCACCTCATAATAAGAGAGTGACAAGACCATTTTCTAAAACTTTGTTTTGATAGGTGTTTGGGGCATAAAAGTTGACAACTATCAAACGGCTAGATTATGAGTTTTGCGGTAAGAGCTGCTCGGTGCTAACTTGCAAGTTATTGCCACCGCTCACCTCCCTATAGCGCTGCTATTACAGGTTTTCATAAACCCGGCGTTAGTAGGCAATAAGTGAGCGTAGAGCAAAATTGAGCTCCATACCGCACTCCAATACCAGCGCTGCTTTGAGCTGGTTTTACGTGCTCGTGCACGATTTCCCGATAGACATCAATGGGGAGACCCGGCTAAAAAAAAGCCTAACACCTGCAATAAAGGACCGTAAAGCTCTGTAACGCAGCCCCGTTGATTCCTATGGGGAAACTAAATTTATGTTTACACCTAACACCCTAACATAAACCCCAAGTCTAAACACCCCTAATTTGCCGCCCCGGACATCGCCGTCACCTACATTACACTTATTAACCCTAATCTTCCGCCCCCAATGTCGCCGCCACCTACATTATACTTATTAACCCCTAGTCTGCCGCCCCCGACATCGCTGCCACCTACATACACTTATTAACCCCTAATCTGCCGCCCCCAATGTCGCCGACACCTACATTATACTTATTAACGCCTACTCTGCCGCCCCCGACATCGCCGCCACCTATATACACTTATTAACCCCTAATCTGCAGCCCCTAACATCGCCGCCACCTACCTACATTTATTAAACCCTAAGCCTAAGTCTAACCCTAATGTAACCCTAACCCTAACACCAACTAACTTTAATGTAATTAAAATAAATCTAAATAAAACCTACTAAATAAAGCCGGCAGAAGTCTTCATCTAGACAGCATCTTCTATCTTCATCCACCCGAGCGGAGCGGCTCCATCTTAAAGACATACGGCGCGGAGCATCCTCTTCTTCCGACGGCTCTTCTCGAATGAAGATTCCTTTAAGTGATGTTATCCAAGATGGGGTCACTTGAATTCTGATTTGCTGATAGAATTCTATCAGCCAATCGGAATTTAAGGTGAAAAAATCCTATTGGCTGATGCAATCAGCCAATAGGATTGAGCTTCAGCCAATAGGATTGAGCTTCAGCCAATAGGATTGAGCTTGCATTCTATTGGCTGTTCCAATCAGCCAATAGAATGCAAGCTCAATCCTATTGGCTGATTGGATCAGCCAATAGGATTGAAGTTCAATCCTATTGGCTGATTGCATCAGCCAATAGGATTTTTTCACCTTTAATTATGATTGGCTGATAGAATTCTATCAGCTAATAGGATTTTTTCACCTTTAATTCTGATTGGCTGATAGAATTCTATCAGCCAATCTGAATTCAAGGGACGCCATCTTGGATGACGTCACTTAAAGGAACCTTCATTCGAGAAGAGCCGTCGGAAGAAGAGGATGCTCTGCGCCGGATATCTGCCGGCTTGGATGAAGACTTCTGCCGCTTCGTTGAGGGTGGATGTCGGGTCTTCCAAAACTGTAAGTGGATCTTCGGGGGTTAGTGTTAGTTTTTTTTAAGGGTTTATTGGGTGGGTTTTAGTTTTATCTTAGGGTTTGGGCTGAAAAAGAGCTAAATGCCCTTTTAAGCGAAATGCCCATACCAATGCCCTTTTCAGGGCAATGGGGAGCTTAGGTTTTTTAGATAGGTTTTTATTTGGGGGGGGGGTTGGTTGTGTGTGTGGGTGGTGGGTTTTACTGTTGGGGGGTTGTTTGTATTTTTATTTTTACAGGTGAAAGAGCTGATTTCTTTGGGGCAATGCCCCGCAAAAGGCCCTTTTAAGGGCCATTGGCAGTTTAGTTTAGGCTAGGGTTTTTTTTTATTTTGATAGGGCTATTAGATTAGGTGTAATTAGTTGAAATATTTGATAATTTCTTTTTCTCTTGTTAAGTGTATCCAGTCCACGGATCATCCATTACTTGTGGGATATTCTCCTTCCCAACAGGAAGTTGCAAGAGGATCACCCACAGCAGATCTGCTATATAGCTCCTCCCCTCACTGCCATACCCAGTCATTCTCTTGCAACTCTCAACTAAGATGGAGGTCGTAAGAGGACTGTGGTGTTTTATACTTAGTTTATTTCTTCAATCAAAAGTTTGTTATTTTTAAATGGTACCGGAGTGTACTGTTTACCTCAGGCAGTATTTAGAAGAAGAATCTGCCTGCATTTTCTATGATCTTAGCAGAAGTAACTAAGATCCTTTGCTGTTCTCACATATTCTGAGGAGTGAGGTAACTTCAGAGGGGGAATAGCGGGCAGGTTTTCCTGCAATAAGGTATGTGCAGTTAAAATATTTTTCTAGGGATGGAATTTGCTAGAAAATGCTGCTGATACCGAAGTAATGTAAGTAAAGCCTTAAATGCAGTGATAGCGACTGGTATCAGGCTTATTAATAGAGATACATACTCTTCTAAAAGTGTATTTTAAAACGTTTGCTGGCATGTTTAATCGTTTTTTACATATGTTTGGTGATAAAACTTATTGGGGCCTAGTTTTTTCCACATGGCTGGCTTGAATTTTGCCTAGAAACAGTTCCCTGAGGCTTCCCACTGTTGTAATATAAGTGGGAGGGGGCGCAGCAAAAATTACAGACACAGACATCCAGCTTCTTCCTGCATGATCCAGGACTTCTCTGGAGGGCTCAAAAGGCTTCAAAAGTCGTATTGAGGGAGGTAAAAAGCCACAGTAGAGCTGTGGCAGTTGTTGTGACTGTTTAAAAAACATTTTTGTCATTTGTTATTCCGTTTTTGGTATTAAGGGGTTAATCATCCATTTGCAAGTGGGTGCAATGCTCTGCTAACTTATTACATACACTGTAAAAATTTCGTTAGTGTAACTGCATTTTTTCACTGTTATTTCAAAATTTGGAGAAAATTTGTGTTTCTTAAAGGCGCAGTAACGTTTTTTATATTGCTTGTAAACTTGTTTAAAGTGTTTTCCAAGCTTGCTAGTCTCATTGCTAGTCTGTTTAAACATGTCTGACACAGAGGAACCTACTTGTTCATTATGTTTGAAAGCCATGGTGGAGCCCCATAGGAGAATGTGTACTAAAATGTATTGATTTCACCTTAAAGGATTACTTTCTGTTATAATTTTTAAGCTAAACAACTAACATATTAAAGTTAATAAACATTAATTAAAACCTACTGACCTATATTTTCTCCAAAACGAAGTTTCATAACGTTCTAAAAGTTATATCTTTTATTTGCCGATGATGTCACGTTATCCTGCCCACTATTTTCAGCACTGCATGTTCTAAATACTTAAACCAATAACTTTGTGTTTAAAGCGCCATTTTGAAACCTAGGTATTGTAAACGGATTGGTACAGAGCAAAGGATACCCACTGAGTGGGTTTGGAAAACAATTACATTTGCAGACAAGATTTCTGCTATACGGTAGAGATATGTTAATGAAATGCTATTGATAAAAAGCGTATTTGGGGTAGTTAGTTAGTAACAGGCATAGAAAATATTTACTTACAGTGGCCCTTTAAACAGTAAAGATCAGTCTTTATCTATAAAAGAATTATCACCAGAGGGTTCTATCGAGGGGGAAGTTATGCCGACTAACTCTCCCCACGTGTCAGACCCTTTGCCTCCCGCTCAGGGGACGCACGTTAATATGGCGCCAATTACATCAGGGACGCCCATAGCGATTACCTTGCAGGACATGGCTGCAATCATGAATAATACCCTGTCAGAGGTATTATCTAGATTGCCTGAATTAAGAGGCAAGCGCGATAGCTCTGGGGTTAGGAGAGATACAGAGCGCGCAAATGCTGTTAGAGCCATGTCTGATATTGTGTCACAGTATGCAGAACATGAGGACGGAGAGCTTCAGTCTGTGGGTGACATCTCTGACTCGGGGAAACCTGATTCAGAGATTTCTAATTTTAAATTTAAGCTTGAGAACCTCCGTGTATTGCTTGGGGAGGTATTAGCTGCTCTGAATGACTGTAACACAGTTGCAATTCCAGAGAAATTGTGTAGGCTGGATAGATACTATGCGGTGCCGGTGTGTACTGATGTTTTTCCTATACCTAAAAGGCTTACAGAAATTATTAGCAAGGAGTGGGATAGACCCGGTGTGCCCTTTTCCCCACCTCCCATATTTAGAAAAATGTTTCCAATAGACGCCACTACACGGGACTTATGGCAGACGGTCCCTAAGGTGGAGGGAGCAGTTTCTACTTTAGCAAAGCGTACCACTATCCCGGTTGAGGACAGTTGTGCTTTTTCAGATCCAATGGATAAAAAATTGGAGGGTTACCTTAAGAAAATGTTTATTCAACAAGGTTTTATTTTACAGCCCCTTGCATGCATTGCGCCTGTCACTGCCGCGGCGGCATTCTGGTTTGAGGCCCTGGAAGAGGCCATCCATACAGCTCCATTGAATGAAATTATTGACAAGCTTAGAACGCTTAAGCTAGCTAACTCATTTGTTTCTGATGCCATTGTTCATTTGACTAAACTAACGGCTAAGAATTCCGGATTCGCCATCCAGGCGCGTAGGGCGCTATGGCTTAAATCGTGGTCAGCTGACGTGACTTCAAAGTCTAAATTACTCAACATTCCTTTCAAGGGGCAGACCTTATTCGGGCCTGGCTTGAAGGAAATTATTGCTGACATTACTGGAGGCAAGGGTCATACCCTTCCTCAGGACAGGGCCAAATCAAAGGCCAAACAGTCTAATTTTCGTGCCTTTCGAAATTTCAAGGCAGGAGCAGCATCAACTTCCTCCGCTTCAAAACAAGAGGGAACTGTTGCTCATTCCAGACAGGCATGGAAACCTAACCAGTCCTGGAACAAGGGCAAGCAGGCCAGAAAGTCTGCTGCTGCCCCCAAGACAGCATGAAGGAACGGCCCCCTATCCGGAAATGGATCTAGTGGGGGGCAGACTTTCTCTTTTCGCCCAGGCGTGGGCAAGAGATGTTCAGGATCCCTGGGCGTTGGAGATCATATCTCAGGGATATCTTCTGGACTTCAAAGCTTCTCCTCCACAAGGGAGATTTCATCTTTCAAGGTTATCAGCAAACCAGATAAAGAAAGAGGCATTCCTAAACTGTGTGCAAGACCTCCTAGTAATGGGAGTGATCCATCCAGTTCCGCGGACGGAACAAGGACAGGGATTTTATTCAAATCTGTTTGTGGTTCCCAAGAAAGAGGGAACCTTCAGACCAATCTTGGATCTAAAGATCTTAAACAAATTCCTCAGAGTTCCATCATTCAAAATGGAAACTATTCGGACCATCCTACCCATGATCCAAGAGGGTCAGTACATGACCACAGTGGACTTAAAGGATGCCTACCTTCACATACCGATTCACAAAGATCATCGGTTCCTAAGGTTTGCCTTTCTAGACAGGCATTACCAATTTGTAGCTCTTCCCTTCGGGTTGGCTACTGCCCCAAGAATTTTTACAAAGGTTCTAGGCTCACTTCTGGCGGTTCTAAGACCGCAAGGCATAGCGGTGGCTCCGTATCTAGACGACATCCTGATACAGGCGTCAAGCTTTCAAATTGCCAAGTCTCATACAGAGATAGTTCTGGCATTTCTGAGGTCACATGGGTGGAAAGTGAACGTGGAAAAGAGTTCTCTATCACCACTCACAAGAGTCTCCTTCCTAGGGACTCTGATAGATTCTGTAGAGATGAAAATTTACCTGACGGAGTCCAGGTTATCAAAACTTCTAAATGCTTGCCGTGTCCTTCATTCCATTCCACGCCCGTCAGTGGCTCAGTGCATGGAAGTAATCGGCTTAATGGTAGCGGCAATGGACATAGTGCCATTTGCGCGCCTGCATCTCAGACCGCTGCAATTATGTATGCTAGGTCAGTGGAATGGGGATTACTCAGATTTGTCCCCTCTACTAAATCTGGATCAAGAGACCAGAGATTCTCTTCTCTGGTGGCTATCTCGGGTCCATCTGTCCAAGGGTATGACCTTTCGCAGGCCAGATTGGACGATTGTAACAACAGATGCCAGCCTTCTAGGTTGGGGCGCAGTCTGGAACTCCCTGAAGGCTCAGGGATCGTGGACTCAGGAGGAGAAACTCCTCCCAATAAATATTCTGGAGTTAAGAGCAATATTCAATGCTCTTCTAGCTTGGCCTCAGTTAGCAACACTGAGGTTCATCAGATTTCAGTCGGACAACATCACGACTGTGGCTTACATCAACCATCAAGGGGGAACCAGGAGTTCCCTAGCGATGTTAGAAGTCTCAAAGATAATTCGCTGGGCAGAGTCTCACTCTTGCCACCTGTCAGCGATCCACATCCCAGGCGTGGAGAACTGGGAGGCGGATTTTCTAAGTCGTCAGACTTTTCATCCGGGTGAGTGGGAACTCCATCCGGAGGTGTTTGCTCAACTGGTCCATCGTTGGGGCAAACCAGAACTGGATCTCATGGCGTCTCGCCAGAACGCCAAGCTTCCTTGTTACGGATCCAGGTCCAGGGAACCGGGAGCGACGCTGATAGATGCTCTAGCAGCTCCTTGGTTCTTCAACCTGGCTTATGTGTTTCCACCGTTTTCTCTGCTCCCTCGACTGATTGCCAAGATCAAGCAGGAGAGAGCATCGGTGATTCTGATAGCGCCTGCGTGGCCGCGCAGGACCTGGTATGCAGACCTAGTGGACATGTCATCTTTTCCACCATGGTCTCTGCCTCTGAGGCAGGACCTTCTAATACAAGGTCCTTTCAATCATCCAAATCTAATTTCTCTGAGACTGACTGCATGGAGATTGAACTCTTGATTCTATCAAGACGTGACTTCTCCGAGTCAGTCATTGATACCTTAATACAGGCACGAAAGCCTGTAACCAGGAAAATCTACCATAAGATATGGCGTAAATATCTTTATTGGTGTGAATCCAAGAATTACTCATGGAGTAAGGTTAGGATTCCTAGGATATTGTCCTTTCTCCAAGAGGGTTTGGACAAAGGATTATCAGCTAGTTCTTTAAAAGGACAGATTTCTGCTCTGTCTATTCTTTTGCACAAACGTCTGGCAGAGGTTCCAGACGTCCAGGCATTTTGTCAGGCTTTGGTTAGAATTAAGCCTGTGTTTAAAACTGTTGCTCCCCCGTGGAGCTTAAAATTGGTTCTTAAAGTTCTTCAAGGAGTTCCGTTTGAACCCCTTCATTCCATTGATATTAAACTTTTATCTTGGAAAGTTCTGTTTTTGATGGCTATTTCCTCAGCTCGAAGAGTCTCTGAGTTATCTGCCTTACATTGTGATTCTCCTTATCTGATTTTTCATTCAGACAAGGTAGTTCTGCGTACCAAACCTGGGTTTTTACCTAAGGTGGTTTCTAACAGGAATATCAATCAAGAGATTGTTGTTCCATCATTGTGTCCTAATCCTTCTTCAAAGAAGGAACGTCTTTTGCATAATCTGGACGTAGTCCGTGCCTTAAAGTTTTACTTACAGGCTACTAAAGATTTTCGTCAAACATCTGCCCTGTTTGTCGTTTACTCTGGACAGAGGAGAGGTCAAAAAGCTTCGGCAACCTCTCTCTCCTTTTGGCTTCGGAGCATAATACGCTTAGCCTATGAGACTGCTGGACAGCAGCCCCCTGAAAGGATTACAGCTCATTCTACTAGAGCTGTGGCTTCCACCTGGGCTTTTAAAAATGAGGCCTCTGTTGAACAGATTTGCAAGGCTGCGACTTGGTCTTCGCTTCACACCTTTTCAAAATTTTACAAATTTGACACTTTTGCTTCTTCGGAGGCTGTTTTTGGGAGAAAGGTTCTACAGGCAGTGGTTCCTTCCGTTTAAGTTCCTGCCTTGTCCCTCCCATCATCCGTGTACTTTAGCTTTGGTATTGGTATCCCACAAGTAATGGATGATCCGTGGACTGGATACACTTAACAAGAGAAAACATAATTTATGCTTACCTGATAAATTTATTTCTCTTGTAGTGTATCCAGTCCACGGCCCGCCCTGTCCTTTTAAGGCAGGTCTAAATTTTAATTAAACTACAGTCACCACTGCACCCTATAGTTTCTCCTTTCTCGTCTTGTTTCGGTCGAATGACTGGATATGGCAGTGAGGGGAGGAGCTATATAGCAGCTCTGCTGTGGGTGATCCTCTTGCAACTTCCTGTTGGGAAGGAGAATATCCCACAAGTAATGGATGATCCGTGGACTGGATACACTACAAGAGAAATAAATTTATCAGGTAAGCATAACTTATGTTTTATTTTGTGTAATTTAGTGTTTGTTTTTTTGTAATTTAGTTAATTGTATTTAATAAATGTAATTTATTTAATTGTAGTGTAAGGTTAGGTTTTAGTGTAACTCAGGTTAGGTTTTATTTTACAGGTAAATTTGTATTTATTTTAGCTAGGTAGTTAGTAAATAGTTAATAACTATTTACTAACTATTCTACCTAGTTAAAATAAATACAAACTTAGCTGTGAAATAAAAATAAAACCTAAGATAGATACAATGTAACTATTAGTTTATTTTACAGGTAAGTATTTAGTTTTAAATAGGAATTATTTAGTTTATGATAGTTATTTTTATTTAGATTTATTTTAATTATCTTAAAGTTAGTGGGTATTAGGGTTAGGGTTAGACTTAGGGTTAGGTTTAGGGGTTAATAACTTTAGTATAGTTGCTGCGATTTTGGGGGCAGCAGATTAGGGGTTAATAACAGTAATGTAGGTTGCGGCGATGTTAGGGACAGCAGATTAGGAGTTAATATTATTTAACTAGTGTTTGCGATGCGGGAGTATGACAGTTTAGGGGTTAATATGTTAATTATAGTGGCGGCGATGTCCGGAGCGGCAGATTAGGGGTTAATAATTTAATTTTATTATTTGCGATGTGGGATGGCCTCGGTTTAGGGGTTAATAGGTAGTTTATGGGTGTTAGTGTACTTTTTAGCACTTTAGTTTTATGTTACAGCGTTGTAGCACAAAACCCCTAACTACTGACTTTCAGTTTACGGTATGGATCTTGAATGTATAGCCTGTACCGCTCACTTTTTGGCCTCCCAGGAAAACTTGTAATACCGACGCAAAGGAAGTCCCATTGAAAAAGGACTTCTGGAAAGCTGCGGTAGTTATATTGCGTTATGGCCAAAAAAGTGTGCGGTGCAGCTAAACCTGCAAGACTCGTAATACCAGCGTTAGTGAAAAAGAGCCTTAACGCTGTTTTTTCACTCATATCGCAAAACTCGTAATCTAGCCAAAAGTTTTTTTATATCTTTATCCATAGATAATATCTTGAATGGTGAATTCTTTCTGATCAAAATAGCCACTACATTTTTTTTTTTTAGTAGAGGATAAACTGAAGCCTTATACTGAATAATATTAATGAACCATGTTGAGTTCACTTGCCCTGTTAAAGTGAATCTCTTGGATTAGTACAAAGTTTCTTTTTCCTTATAGAAGCCATTAAAAGCTATGGATTTCTTGTGTGAAATTAAACACCTTTACATTTTGGGTTAGTACAGCAACTAATAATTGCATTATGGATACAAAGATTGATTCAGTAAAACCTAGGTTAACTTAGGTTAATTAATTATCACACATATAATAACATACATGGAAGTAATATTGCAATTGCACCTTATTAAAAACATAAGCAGAACCTGTCACCTATCAATATTTTTGTAGAGACAGTGGTAAAGACTCAGCTTTATTTGTCAGGTGGCTATTAAAATAAATAATTTTAGTGAATGCAGAACAAAGAGCAAAACAATGAACTAGAAGGTAGGACAAAGGGATTGCATAGCCATAAAGGGGTACATTTCCTATCCAAACTATCAAAAACTTGTAGGGTGTAACAGAAGTTATTCTAGTAATCTTAGGCTTACATTTTTATGGGTACATATAATCAATTTGCTGGAAAAGTTCTCTGTCTTCAGGTTGCTCCTGAATAGAAGTTATTATTTGTATTTATTTTTACTTTGTTGTTTTGCAGTGGTGGGAGTGGTTCCAAATACCTTTTCTAATTTCATCTTTCATTTTCTAGCTTCAGGGGTAGCTGAAGTTGGGGTATATATAATACCACACAAGTGTTCAGGTCTGTCATATTGTGGTAAATGATTTGTTTTCCATTTTAATTTACAAACAACTCAGATGCATAGATCCATCTGTAAGTGAGTTAGAGATGTCTCAAATGTGGGGTAAGGTTTTTGGAGATAAATCCACAAAGGCATGTAATGCATAGCCACTTAAAGATATTAGTTGATGTTTCATAATATAAGTTATCAGCATAATTGGATAGTTTTAAAATGATGCCTCTAGGTGTTAACAAGTTTTGTCTTGAGGGCTGGAGTTGAGAAACACTGTTGTAGGGTATTGTTTCTGAAATCTGTCTTATAGAAAAACAACAGTGCTTGCAGATATTCTACCTATACTGTAGGTCACACAGCATTAGTACTAAAGCACTGGTAACTTTCTGGCATGCAGATTATTTACTCTGTTCTAGTTTTCCATATCTTGTAGTTATTTTTTAATTTAAGTAATAACCTCATCTTGACTCATTATCTGTTTATCATGTTCCAAGTCTGAAGAAATTGAATCTTGAGGCATTCAACATCTTTACATAACTCATGTAAATCTTCTTTGATGCATTTCTTTATACAGCATATACGTAATTTAAGATCTTTTGTTAAGTCTATGTGCTCATCATATGTGGTAGGTAAGCTCTTTATCAGTTGATTCATATGTCCTGAGCTGTTGCTTGTCAGTCAGTTTGTCAAAAATATTTTATGTAAAAGTGGTTTCTTCAATGTTAACTGAAGCCCCTACAGAAGGGACCCAGAAAAATGTCCTGTACAGTTTAAAGGGACATGAAACCCAATTTTTTGCTTTTGCTATTTAGATAGAGCATGTCATTTTAAACAACTTTCTAATTCACTTCTATTATCTAATTTGCTTAATTCTCTTGATATAATTTCCTGAAAAGCATATCTAGATAGGCTCAGTAGCTGCTGATTGGTTACTGCACATAGATGCCTTGTGTGATTGGCTCACCCATGTGCATTGCTTTTTCATCAACAAAGGATATCTAAAGAATTAAGCAAATTAGATAATAGAAGTAAATTGTAATGTTGTTTAAAATTGTATTCTCTACCTGAATCATGAAAGAAAAATGTTGGGTTTAGTGTCCCTTTAAGGTCTGCTCAATGGAGCATTAGGAAGAAGGGACTTGGTTTGCTTGGTAGTGCTGCACTCCCAAGTACTTTGAAGTCTGCTATGTGCTATGTATGAAGGATCTATTGACAGGCAACTTAACAGGCCTGAAATGAAGTATCTTGCTTCAACTGAACTTGGCAGGCAGCAGTATTTTGGTAGGACCACTTGGTAAGCAGAAGTCTGATAATTATTAAATGTGGATGTGAAACTCTGAGTCAGGTGGATGTTGGGGCTACACTTTTCACACTTGTGTTCCTAAAACACTTTGGGGTTGCAGTATGTCAGATGTGCTGGTCATGATAAGACTTTAAGATCACAATTGGTCTGCAGTTCAGGCATCAGATGGGCAGGTTATCTGCATGTTGCATGTTACCATGTTGTTAGTGTCGTTAATACTATGTAGCACAGGGCTACATGTGTTAGTAGCGTGCTACCTGCACAGCCATATGAAAATTAATGTTTGGTGGTGAAAAATTAAGGAGCCAACACACTCTGATTCCATTTTAGTACACAAACAACACAGTTCCCTTGTTTATAGTGAATCCAGGACACATATTTCCGTGCTTTTTATATGGCATTTGCAAATTGATGACATCTGTTAACAGTCACATGAAAAGCATTTAAAAAAGTGTAACATGTCTTCCATTTCTACAGGGAGAAGATATATTCTTTTTGGTGACTAATTTCATAGCAACATTAGGACAAGTACTAAACACCTGCCCTGAGGTAAGACTTTTGTTGGTTTTGTGTGTGTCATATTCTTTATTGTCTGTTTTGCTGTCCTTAAACACCCTCTAAAATAAATATCTGTTCATCAAACATAATAAAAATATGTTTAAGCTGTAAACACTGCAATGGAGAAAAATGACAGCTGAGTAACAATGAAACAGGTGCATTAAAAGGGTAATTAGAGCTACTGTGTCTAAAATGAAAGATATCCTAGTACTAATTAAACCAACATATTTCTATTTTCATGTTTGGGGAGTTGTCTATTTAACCCAATGAAAGTATACATAGTCAATATTAAAAATATATATTTTTCCAAAGTATTATGTAATTGGATTACTTTTTGGGTCCATATTTTTATTGGAATGTGCTTTCCTCATCACTTTTTCCATTAAAAGTAAAAATATAGGCCTAGATTACAACCGAAGTGGTATTTTGCAAAAGATTTCTAGTGTAAATTGCACGTCTTACCACCGTGAGTATATCGCAAGCATCTTGTATTACAAGTTGAAAATAAAATAAGTGCAACTTAACAGAGCTGAAAGTAAAGTTTCCCATTGTGACGTTATCATAAACCTACCAGTTAGACCTTATACAAATGCAAATCACTAATACAATGGCCATTTAGCAAAAATATTCCTTACAATACAAGTGTTTATATTGATTCCATTGTACAGTGTGAAAGCACAATAGCAGCTTTCATATGTGACATAAACCTTTTGACTTCCAAAATAATAGTATTAGTCATACATTTGAACTAGGGCATTATGGATACACAGTACTGTACATGTGTCTATGATGTGCAGTTTATATGCTTTTTACTGTAAAAATGTTTGTTTATTGTAAAAATTGTGTTCTGTATTTTAGCATGTTTTTGATTTAGAAACAAGATTAATAGTATGGGAGATTAATAGCTTGAAAAAAATAATGGCTGTGGATTTTAGTGCGTTTTGAAACATTTCCCACAGTATAAAAAACATTTTGTAAAAAGATGCAATTTCTACCATTCAAACTAATGAGCTGCTTCTTTCTCGTAAAACTGTATCCCACTATACCAACCTTATTTATGCAAAATGTATGTCGCTCTACCAGCCATGTTTATGCAATCTCAATGTGCCAACCGTGTTTATGCAATCTCACTCTACCAACCATACTTATGCTTTCTGATTAAACCGACTGTGTTTATGCAATCTCACTTTACCTACCATGCTTATGCTTTCTGACTTTACCGACTGTGTTTATGCAATCTCACTCTACCAACCATACTTATGCTTTCTGATTAAACCGACTGTGTTTATGCAATCTCACTCTACCTACCATGCTTATGTTTTCTGACTTTACCGACTGTGTTTATGCAATCTCACTCTACCAACCATGCTTATGCTTTCTGACTTTACCGACTGCATTTATGCAATCTCACTCTACCTACCATGCTTATGCTTTCTGACTGAACTGACTGTGTTTATGCAATCTCACTCTACCTACCATGCTTATGCTTTCTTACTTTACTGGCTGCGTTTATGCAATCTCACTCTACTAACCATGCTTATGCTTTCTGACTTTAGCGACCGTGTTTATGCAATTTTACTCTATCAATCATGCTTATGCTTTCTGACTTTACCAACTGTATTTATGCAATCTCACTCTACCAACCATGCTTATGCTTTCTGACTTTACTGACTGTATCTATGCAATGTCACTCTACCAATCATGCTTATGCTTTCTGACTGAACCGACTGTATTTATACAATCTCACTCTACCAAGCATTCTGACTTGAGCGAGCGTGTTTATGCAATCTCAATCTACCTACTATGCTTATGCTTTCTGACTGTACCGACTGTGTTTATGTAATCTCACTCTACCCCCCATGCTTATGCTTTCTGACTTTACCAACTGTGTTTATGCAATCTCACTCCACCCCGCTCCCCCATGCTTATGCTTTCTGACTGAACCGACTGTGTTTATGCAATCTCACTCTACCTACCATGCATATGATTTCTGACTTTACCAACCGTGTTTAAGCAATCTAACTCTAACAACCATGCTTATGCTTTCTGACTGAACTGAGTGTGTTTATCTTCATACTTCAGCCACTACACATTCTTTTCTTAACGTTAGCCTGTCCATTTTCCTGACTGGCTAATCTGAATAAATATAATGTTTTGTTAGTACCATTTATGTAAATATTTAAACATTGTGTATTCTCATTTTATAGAGCCCTTTGATTTTAGATGGCAGGTGCAGTAAACACTTGGACTGTGCTGCTGGGGAACCTGTGGAAAATGGAAATGGTAATTCAGTTTATAAATTGAAGGTACACCTTCATTACTTTATACAATTAATAATTTAGAAAAAAAAGCATATCATTACCATTTTATTACATTAATTTGGTACATTCATTTAGTAGAGAAGTACATTAATATAATGTTTTTAGATATAAAGGCTCTAGCCTTGTAATGTGGTGACTCACTCTACTTTTTTGAACCCCTAGTAATGCAAGTATTTAGTCCACAGCTGCATTCATTACTTTTGGGAAATACAGAACATGGCCACCGGAAGGAAGCAAAGACACCCCAGCCAAAGGCTTAAATACCTCCCCCACTTCCCTCATCCCCCAGTCATTCTTTGCCTTTCGTTACAGGAGGTTGGCAGAAAAGTGTTAGAAGTTCGAGATAGTCTCTTATGGAGGGTAGTACTCTTCGCAATGGGACTGGAATTTTAAGTAATTCTGTCAGCCTCTCAGTGAGAGCATGGATGAGAGTTTGGAGCTGCAGGGAGAGTTTTCCTGCGAACCCATCCCGACTCATATTAACAGCTCCTTGGTAATCAGCGTGGATGAGTTTCGCTGCCTACCTTTCTTCACTCGAGTCCATGTCAGAAGCGAGGCTACTATCTGTCACACTTGAAGGGCCGTGTTCCTATTCAATGGCGTAGATTACGGTAAGATTGTTTAATTTTATTTTAATATATGAATGTTATGTTAACAAAACAAGGTAGGGTCCCAGTGGGACTCCTTTTATCTTAATAAGGAGTCATGGGTTAATATCTCCTGAGGGGGGTTATTGAACAGGGGGGACTTTTAATCATTTTTGTTATATGGTTCTATCTACAAATGTGTAGCTATACGGCTTTACGGAACATAACAGCCTTCTTTTAATGACACAATCTTCAAGATTGCACACCCTTTTCATGACTGGCACGGTGCACCTTGTGACGGTGTGGTTACGTTGTTTTTCACTTCCGTATGCTGACTGTGTGTGACCGAGAGAGTCTTGCTTGTGGGTTGTCTGGTTCACAGGAGGTGGTGAGTTCCCCAAGCTATTGGGGGTGTTAAAGGGTGCCATTTAGTTTTTTGTCATTTTTGTAATCCCAAGACTATGGAGATGCCTCTGATACGGAGGATGTGTCTTGTGATGAATATGAAATGGCCCGGGTAATCAATGCCCATCTGTTATGTTCCGATTGCCATTCTAGAGTACTCTCTTTTCCCGAAGCAGGGAGCTTATAATGCGTGATGTGTCCGAGGTTTTCATGACCTGTGAAGCGAGCGCCCCAGTCCATTTCCAGGCTATGCAAGCAGTGTCCCTATGGCCTTTACTCCCTCTCCGGAGGGTGGCTTGTTTCCTTCAGAGGTTACGGCATGTTTCTGCATGGCCATTTCTATGGCGCTGAATCATTTATATCTCCCAAGTGAGGTATTTCTAAGATACTGTCCATGTTCCGTTAACCAGGGCCCGTCGAGCGTGGGATCGCCCGATTCAGTTCGGCCTTCTGGGGAAGCGTTGGCCCCTGAGGTTTCTGGGGCCCCTATCTCAGGGCCCCTATCTCAGAGTGATGACGTTATAGGCTGGCTCGCCTTCGTGTTGTTTTAAGACGTGTTTTAGCAATGTTGGAGGATCCCAGTCCTAGCGGGCCGAGGGATCCGAGGCCTTAGAAGCTGGATGGCAAAATGGATACGACTTTAGGGATGAAGCCAATCTCCTTAACGTAGCCGTTTTTTTATTTTTCTTTATGTTTTTCGGGTTCAGTTCTGAGCTTGGGTGAATGGGGCTTTTAATTGGCTGGTCCCATTGTCATCTTCATTCACCTTGGGCATTCACCCAATGGGTGCTGCCTTCATCTTTTTTTGATCCGGATTGGATGTGTTTTAATTTGTTTTTTCTTAAACTCATGCCTGTAGATTTTAGTTTTTATGAACGTTCTTCTCTGGAACCAATACTTGCGATTTAGGTTGTGTGGGCACTTCCTCGGAAGTTGCGCATTTGTTGAATAATAGAATTATGTTTTGAATTTGATCCTTCTGGATGAATTTTCTTGGACCTTGGGCAGTTCTAGAGTGTCCTTATACCAGGCAGGTACTGGTCGGATACTTTTTCGACTGTTCCAGGGTTCATGTCACCCTCGTGGTGCTGATTAATCCTGCTGGATTTTGAATGTCACGGCCTATTGTATGGACTTCGGGTTTGGATCCTACTGAAGTATGAGGCCTGTTGTTTCAATACAACCCCTCCGAACGGAGGTTATGAGTGCAATCTCGGTTGGTTGTTTGGTCTTCTCATCTGGGATTCAGATCTGTTTTTGCAGATGTCATCATGGTTCTCAGGTCCCCAGGGACTCAGATCCGTCATTCCATTCTTTGGATGTTGGGAGATGTGTGTGACCCATGTGGTCGGGTGTGCCGAGTGATTAATGATTTGCATTTTCACTCACGGTTCTTCCAGACGCTGACTCTTTAGCCTATTAAGCATTTTATTGGTGAAGTTCCTTCCTTCGCGTCTTGGGTGGATCATATAGTCTGGATGCGCGGGCATGTTCTTTCTCTGCTCAGAGTTGTGTTAATCTAAGAGTTGGTGTGCAGGGGTTCCCTGCCTTCTTTTGCCTGCTTAAAGAAGATTTTTGGAAAAAAGATACTTCAATAATCTCTGACTGTTGTCTCTTCCATTACCCTTAGTCTGACCAGTGTCTCGACGTTCGGGTGTCTTTCCGTCCTCTTTGCATCTCTAGCCTTGGGGCTTGTCAGTGAAGAGGCAAGGCCGGTTACAGAGGGTCACCCTTCTGGGGTCAGGTAGTTGACCATTTATCCTCGATGCTCCGTTAGGGGCTTCATGGGCGGTGTCTTAAGTACGATTCTCTGGGATGGCGAGCAGGGTACATAGTGCTCATTTACCTTTGGGTGTTGTTGCTACCTTGCCTGTGTGTAGCGCATGTATTAACGCTTGCCTTCGAGATTTCTTTGTGATCCAAGTGCCCTGGGTGCTGAATCTTAGACCGTTAAGGAAGTCCTTGTGACTTTTGGGTTTGAGGCTATTGCTAGATAGCTAAGTCTACAGACTTTAGAGGTGCATTCCTCCTTGTAAGAGGCAGCTTAGGGTTTCTCTGGAAGTTGGATCTTCGATTGATTCCTTTTTCGATGACCATGACCTAGGTCCGTGTCTCTCCTTGGATGGATGTGGAGGGTTCGATCTTACTCTAGATGTTTGTGGTCCCACGGGCCTCTCTCCATAGAGGCTGGGGCTCTGTGAGAGATGCCTATCTGTTTGTGACTTAGGCTTTAGGTCCCTCTGACGGTCCCCTACTGGTCTTCTGGTGCATTTACGTTGTTCCTGTAGTCTCCAGGTATCTCCACCTGGGTTGGCGATATGGCCGAGGGATCTCGCCTCTATGGTAGGGTGGTTCCATTGTTTAATCCTTTCTCTTCTAGAGCGGGAGTAGGGTTCTCCAGGTTCGGAGTTACCTTAACATTTGGAGTGGTCTGTGGGTCCTTGGTGTCTTGCCTTGTAAGGGTTTTTTCCCTTCTTGCGTTTCAGAATCCTGGAAGAAGAGTTGCAATGTAGTTACTGCTTCCTCCGTTCCTGCAGCGGGAGGCTGAGGGTTTGATCCCTATAGGGCTCCTGCTATATGTTGGATTCTGATATATGGATGCTGAGGGTCTTAGGGCCTTCTTCCCTTGGGAAGTGTTCCCTGTTTTTTAAGAAGACAGCCGTGTAGGGGGTTTCGCACCCTAGCACAATGTCTATCCTGACTTATGGTAGCATACCGTTTATAGTAACGGTCAGCGGTCTAACCGGGGGTTTTGTTCCTACGTTGACCCTTCCTTTCTCTTCTGGAAGTCTGGGATTCTTGTCTTTGGTCTTGTCTAGCCTTTCGGCTAGGACCATTATCCTAGAGGGAAGATTGGGGTCGGTTACTCTATACAGGGTTGACCATTTTTCTTTAGAGTCGGTTCTCTCCTTTGTGGGAGGTCTTGGATATCCTCCTCTTTTCCACTGGCATTCGGTACTGGGAGGGGTCGCTCCTTGGAGCCGATATTCAGGGGTCTGTGAGTCCTTGGAAGGTTTGCAGTTGAATCCAGCTACAGCTATTGCACTTTGAGGGTGTAACCAGCTACAGCTAATTGCACTTTGACTGGGTGTTAGCAAGCTTTGAAACACCTTTGGTGTTTGGGTTTAGCAACGGTGAGTCAGCTTTCTACCTGGAAGCTGGTCATTTGGAGGTCCTGTTCAGCAGTTGATGTTCTTTTTGGAGAACTCTTTACTAGTTGCTGGGATAGTTATCCTGTTTCTGCTGTCTCTGCTGTCTTGCTTGCATATCTAGATTTAATATGAGGCAACAGGGAACTCATGGTTTTTCTGGAGTACCTTTGGGTTCTGTACAGGGTCAGGGATATGAGGGTGTTCCTCAAGTCCTTTTTGGGACATGTTTCCCTGTGTATGGATCTCTCTTCTGTCCTTGTGTTTCTAGGGAGTTCATCTCCCTGAGCGTTGCTATTGTACAACAACTATGGGTTGTTCTATGTTCTGAAAAGTGGAATGATCTTTTGGATTTTTCATGAGATTCTGTTCTCCTTTTTGGGGGCAGATAGCGGTCCTTGTCTTGGCCGGGTACCTTCATGGGAGTCGTGATCCGTGGGGCTGACTCCTCTGAGGTTGTTTGGGCTTGATGGACTCTGGGATTGAGTGGTTTAGTTTGGCTTTGCCGGCAGTGTAACTAATGTGCAGTTCACTGGGTTTCGGGTTTTCACCCGTGTCGTCTATACTTTTTTCGGGTGTCGAGTAATCTGGCTGTGGTGCCCAAAAGTAATGAATGTAGCTGTGGACTCTTCCCTTTTAAGAAGAAAAATATAAATTATGCTTACCTGATAGTTTCATTTTCTTCTGAAGGGAAAGGGAAGAGTCCTCAGCTCTCGCCCGTGTTTTTATCTTTGAGGCGGCTGTGATTTTTTGTTCTTCTGGCACCTTTTTTTCACCCTGATATTTTTCCTACTGTCCCTTGTTCCCTTTGTTCCCTCGGCAGAATGACTGGGGGATGAGGGAAGTGGGGGAGGTATTTAAGCTTTTGGCTGGGGTTTCTTTGCCTCCTCCTGGTGGCCAGGTTCTGTATTTCCCAAAAGTAATGAATGCAGCTGTGGAATCTTCAGAAGAAAATGAAATTATCAGGTAAGCATAATTTATGGTTTTTTTTACACAGAGTTCAATTGTTTTTCTATGCATGTGAAGTCCCACATTACTGATCAGAGAATGGCAGTAATAACAAAATGTGCAGCCACAGTAACAAAATATGTTTCCTTATATAGAGGAGAAAAAGAGTTAGCAGTTAGCCAAAAATGTATGAATCATTTTGTTTTGTTTTTATAAGGAAAGACATTTTATGCAGGCATATAAAATGTTGTATTGTATTTATACTATTGTATCTGTAACTAAAGTTATATTTACATTTGCTTTTATTAGTATTATACTATATTTACAGATTACCGCCAACATACTTTCTCTTGTAAGGTGTATCCAGCCCACGGATCATCCATTACTTGTGGGATAATCTCATTCCCAACAGGAAGTTGCAAGAGGATCACCCACAGCAGAGCTGCTATATAGCTCCTCCCCTAACTGCCATATCCAGTCATTCTCTTGCAAGCTCTCAACATAGCTGGAGGTAGTAAGAGGAAAGTGGTATAATATAGTTAGTTTTTGCTTCAATCAAAAGTTTATTGTTTTTAAATGGTACCGGAGTTGTACTATTTTATCTCAGGCAGCATTTAGAAGAAGAATCTGCCTGCGTTTTTCTATGATATTAGCAGAAGTAACTAAGATCCACTGCTGTTCTCACATATGTCTGAGGAGTGAGGTAACTTCAGAGGGAGAATGGCATGCAGGTTATCCTGCAATAAGGTATGTGCAGGTTAAGTTTTTCTAGGAATGGAATTTGTTAGAAAAAAGCTGCTGATACCGGATTAAGCCTAAATACAGTGATTTAATAGCGACTAGTATCAGGCTTGCTATCAGAGGTATATACTCTGATTAATGTGCGATATAAAATGTTTGCTGGCATGTTTAATCGTTTTTATATATGCTTTGGTGATAAAACTTATTCGGGCCTAGTTTTTTCCACATGGCTGGCTTGATTTTTGCCTAGAAACAGTTTCCTGAGGCTTTCCACTGTTGTAATATGAGTGGTAGGGGCCTATTTTAGCGCTTTTTTGCGCAGTTAAAATTACAGACAGAGACATTCAGCTTCCCTCAGCAGTCCCCTGCATGCTTTAGGACATCTCTGAAGTCTCAAAAGGCTTCAAAAGTCATATATTGAGGAAGGTAAAGCCACAGTGGTGCTGTGGCAGTTGTTGTGACTGTTTAAAAAACTTTTTTTTTTCAATTTGTTAATCCGTTTTTTGTATTAAGGGGTTAATCATCCATTTGCAAGTGGGTGCAATGCTCTGCTAACTTGTTACATACACTGTAAAAATTTTGATAGTTTAACTGCCTTTTTTCACTGTTATTTCAAATTTTAGCAAAATTTGTTTCTCTTAAAGGCACAGTAACGTTTTTTATATTACTTGTTTAACTTGATGTAAAGTGTTTTCCAAGCTTGCTAGTCTCATTGCTAGTCTGTATAAACATGTCTGACATAGAGGAAACTCCTTGTTCATTATGTTTAAAAGCCATGGTGCTTTTATCTTTAAAAAATTTATCACCAGAGGATTGTGGTGAGGGGGAAGTTATGCCGACTAACTCTCCTCACGTGTCAGACCCTTTGACTCCCGCTCAAGGGACTCCCGCTAAAATGGCGCCAAGTACATCAAAGACGCCCATAGCGATTACTTTGCAGGACATGGCGGCAATCATGGATAATACCCTGTCAGTGGTATTAGCCAGACTGCCGGAATTCAGAGGAAAGCGCAAAAGCTCTGGGGTTAGACGTAGTACAGAGCGCGCAGATGCCTTAAGGCCCATGTCTGATACTGCGTCACAATATGCAGAAGCTGAGGAAGGAGAGCTTCAGTCTGTGGGGGACATTTCTGATTCGGGGAAACCTGATTCAGATATTTCTACTTTTAAATTTAAGCTTGAGAACCTCCGTGTATTGCTTGGGGAGGTGTTAGCTGCTCTGAATGACTGTGACACAATTGCAGTACCAGAGAAATTGTGTAGACTGGATAAATACTATGCAGTGCCGGTGTGTACTGATGTTTTTCCAATACCTAAAAGGTTTACAGAAATCATTAATAAGGAGTGGGATAGACCCGGTGTGCCGTTTTCCCCCCCTCCTATTTTTAGAAAAATGTTTCCAATAGACGCCACCACACGGGTCTCATGGCAGATGGTCCCTAAGGTGGAGGGAGCAGTTTCTACTTTAGCAAAGCGTACCACTATCCCTGTCGAGGACAGTTGTGCTTTTTTAGATCCAATGGATAAAAAATTAGAAGGTTACCTTAAGAAAATGTTTATTCAACAAGGTTTTATCCTGCAGCCCCTTGCATGCATTGCGCCTGTCACTGCTGCTGCGGCGTTCTGGTTTGAGTCTCTGGAAGAGGCCTTTCAGACAGCTACTTGAAATACTTGACAAGCTTAGAACACTTAAGCTAGCTAATTCTTTTGTTTCTGATGCCATTGTTCATTTGACTAAACTAACGGCTAAGAATTCTGGATTCGCCATCCAGGCGCGTAGGGCGCTATGGCTTAAATCTTGGTTAGCTGACGTGACTTCAAAGTCTAAATTACTTAACATTCCCTTCAAGGGGCAGACCCTATTCGGGCCTGGTTTGAAGGAAATTATTGCTGACATTACTGGAGGTAAGGGTCATACCCTTCCTCAAGACAGGGCCAAATCAAAGGCCAAACAGTCTAATTTTCGTGCCTTTTGAAACTTCATGGCAGGTGCAGCATCAACTTCCTCTGCTACAAGACAAGAGGGAACTTTTGCTCAATCCAAGCCGGGCTGGAAACCTAACCAGTCCTGGAAGAAAGGCAAGCAGGCCAGAAAGCCTGCTGCTGCCTCTAAGACAGCATGAAGGAACGGCCCCCTATCCGGTAACGGATCTAGTAGGGGGCAGACTTTCTCTCTTCGCCCAGGCGTGGGCAAGAGATGTTCAGGATCCCTGGGCGTTGGAGATCATATCTCAGGGATATTTTCTGGACTTCAAAGCTTCCCCTCCACAAGGGAGATTTCACCTTTCGAGATTATCTGTAAACCAGATAAAGAAAGAGGCATTCTTATGCTGTGTGCAAGACCTCCTAGTTATGGGAGTGATCTGTCCAGTTCCACAGTCGGAACAGGGACAGGGTTTTTATTCAAATCTGTTTGTGGTTCCCAAAAAAGAGGGAACCTTCAGACCCATTTTGGATCTAAAGATCTTAAACAAATTCCTCAGAGTTCCATTGTTCAAAATGGAAACTATTCGGACCATCCTACCTATGATCCAGGAGAGTCAGTACATGACCACAGTGGATTTGAAGGATGCTTACCTTCACATACCGATTCACAAAGATCATCATCGGTTCCTAAGGTTTGTCTTTCTGGACAGGCATTACCAATTTGTGGCTCTTCCCTTCGGGTTAGCTACAGCTCTGAGAATCTTTAAAAAGGTTCTGGGATCACTTCTGGCGGTCCTAAGACCGCAAGGTATATCAGTGGCCCCTTATCTGGACGACATCCTGATATAGGCGTCAAGCTTTCAGATTGCCAAGTCACATACGGACATAGTTCTGGCATTTCTCAGGTCACATGGGTGGAAGGTGAATGAGGAAAAGAGTTCTCTATCCCCACTCACAAGAGTCTCCTTCCTAGGGACTCTGATAGATTCTGTAAAAATGAAGATTTACCTGACAGAATCTAGGTTATCAAAGCTTCTAAAATCTTGCCGTGTTCTTCATTCTTATTCCGCACCCTTCGGTGGCTCAGTGTATGGAAGTAATCGGCTTGATGGTAGCGGCGATGGACATAGTGCCATTTGCGCGACAACATCTCAGACCACTGCAACTATGCATGCTCAGTCAGTGGAATGGGGATTACACAGATTTGTCCCCTCTGCTAAATCTGGATCAAGAGACCAGAGATTCTCTTCTCTGGTGGCTATCTCGGGTCCATCAGTCCAAAGGTATGACCTTTCGCAGGCCAGATTGGACAATTGTAACAACAGATGCCAGCCTTCTAGGTTGGTGTGCAGTCTGGAATTCCCTGAAGGCTCAGGGATCGTGGATTCAGGAGGAGAAACTCCTCCCAATAAATATTCTGGAGTTAAGAGCAATATGCAATGCTCTTCTAGCTTGGCCTCAGTTAGCAACCCTGAGGTTCATCAGATTTCAGTCGGACAACATCACGACTGTGGCTTACATCAACCATCAAGGGGGAACCAGGAGTTCCCTAGCGATGTTAGAAGTCTCCAAGATAATTCGCTGGGTAGAGACTCACTCTTGCCACCTATCAGCAATCCATATCCCAGGTGTAGAGAACTGGGAGGCGGATTTTCTAAGTCGTCAGACTTTTCATCCGAGGGAGTGGGAACTCCATCTGGAGGTGTTTGCTCAATTGGTGCAAACCAGAACTGGATCTCATGGCATCTCGCCAGAACGCCAAGCTTCCTTGTTACGGATCCAGGTCCAGGGACCCAGAAGCGGCACTGATAGATGCTCTAGCAGCGCCTTGGTTCTTCAACCTGGCTTATGTGTTTCCACCGTTTCCTCTGCTCCCTCGACTAATTGCCAAAATCAAACAGGAGAGAGCATCAGTGATCTTGATAGCGCCTGCGTGGCCACGCAGGACCTGGTATGCAGACCTAGTGGACATGTCATCCTTTCCACCATGGACCCTGCCTCTGAGACAAGACCTTCTACTACAAGGTCCTTTCAGTCATTGATACCCTTATACAGGCACGAAAGCCTGTCTCCAGGAAAATCTACCATAAGATATGGCATAAATACCTTTATTGGTGTGAATCCAAGGGTTACTCATGGAGTAAGGTTAGGATTCCTAGGATATTGTCCTTTCTCCAAGAGGGTTTGGAAAAAGGATTATCAGCAAGTTCTTTAAAGGGACAGATTTCTGCTCTGTCTATTCTTTTGCACAAGCGTCTGGCAGAAGTTCCAGACGTTCAAGCTTTTTGTCAGGCTTTGGTTAGAATTAAGCCTGTGTTTAAACCTGTTGCTCCCTCATGGAGCTTAAACTTGGTTCTTAAAGTTCTTCAAGGGGTTCCGTTTGAACCCCTTCATTCCATTGATATCAAACTTTTATCTTGGAAAGTTCTGTTTTTGATGGCTATTTCCTCGGCTCGGAGAGTCTCTGAGTTATCTGCCTTACAATGTGATTCTCCTTATCTGATTTTCCATTTAGATAAAGTAGTTCTGCGTACAAAATCTGGGTTTTTACCTAAGGTAGTTTCTAACAAGAATATCAATCAAGAGATTGTTGTTCCATCATTGTGTCCTAATCCTTCTTCAAAGAAGGAACGCCTTTTACATAATCTGGACGTGGTCCATGCTTTAAAGTTTTACTTACAAGCTACTAAAGATTTTCGCCAAACATCTACACTGTTTGCTTTTTACTCTGGACAGAGGAGAGGTCAAAAAGCTTCGGCAACCTCTCTTTCTTTTTGGCTTCGGAGCGTAATACGCTTAGCCTATGAGACTGCTGGACAGCAGCCCCCTGAAAGGATTACAGCTCATTCTACTAGAGCTGTGGCTTCCACCTGGGCCTTTAAAAATGAGGCTTCTGTTGAACAGATTTGCAAGGCGGCGACTTGGTCTTCGCTTCATACCTTTTCAAAATTTTACAAATTTGATACTTTTGCTTCTTCGGAGGCTATTTTTGGGAGAAAGGTTCTACAGGCAGTGGGGCAGTGGTTCCTTCCATTTAAGCCTGCCTTGTCCCTCCCTTCATCCGTGTACTTTAGCTTTGGTATTGGTATCCCACAAGTAATGGATGATCCGTGGACTGGATACACCTTACAAGAGAAAACATAATTTATGCTTACGTGATAAATTTATTTCTCTTGTGGTGTATCCAGTCCACGGCCCGCCCTGTCTTTTTAAGGCAGGTCTAAATTTTAATTTAAACTACAGTCACCACTGCACCCTATGGTTTCTCCTTTCTCGGCTTGTTTCGGTCGAATGACTGGATATGGCAGTTAGGGGAGGAGCTATATAGCAGCTCTGCTGTAGGTGATCCTCTTGCAACTTCCTGTTGGGAAGGAGAATATCCCACAAGTAATGGATGATCCGTGGACTGGATACACCACAAGAGAAATAAATTTATCAGGTAAGTATAAATTATGTTTTTCAGTGCTATATATAGAGAAATAAAAAAAATAAAAAAATTAGTTAACATTTGAATGCATAAAGAGTCTTGGTTCCTGCTCCTATCTGATCATTTAGTCTAAGTGGTGACTTGGGATGACCAAGACAGAATTTGAGGTGATTGCTTGATTGATGGCGGGTTGATTATAGGTGGAATACGCATTCTTGCTGAGGCAGACAGGTTTTCATTTAATATCTGTTGATGTCCATGATGTCATATATCCTAACAAAATGCCCAAGTCCTTTAGCAGAAAAACAGCCTCAAAATATTTAAGAGCCACCACCATATTTAACTGTGGGCATGAGGTACTTTTCCATATGGCTACCTGTCTGTGAGTTCCATAAGCTCTATTTTGTTTTCATCTGACCATAGAACCAAATCCCATTTGAAGTTCCAGTAGTGTTTGGCAAACTGAAGACGCTTGAGTTTGTTTTTGGATGACAATAGGGCTTTTTCTTGAAACCCTTCCAAACAACTTGTGGTGATGAAGGTTACATTGGATTGTATTTTTGGAGACTTTCTGACCCCAATACGCAACTAACTTATGCAATTCTCCAGCTATGATCCTTGGAGATATTTTGGCCACTCGAACCATCCTCTTCACAGTTTGTTGACACACTATAGACACTCATTCTCTTCCAGGTTGATTCATAACATTTCCAGTTGACTGGAGCTTCTGAATTATTACTCTGATGGTGGAAATGGGCATTTGCAATGCTTTTGTTATTTTCTTATAGCCACTTCCCATTTTGTGAAAATCAACAACATTTTGCTGCACATCACAGCTATAACCTTTGGTCTTACCCATTGTGATGAATGACTTAGGGAATTTAGCCTATGTGTTACCTCATATTTATACCCCTGTGAAACAGGAAGTCCTGTTGAACAATTTCCTGTTCCTAGTACCCAGGTGTACTAAAACAGGGGTCAGCAACCTTGGGCCCCCAGATGTTTTGGAACTACATTTTCCATGATGCTGAGACCCTCTTTAGGCTGTCTGAGCATCATGGGAAATTTAGTTCTAAAACATCTGGGGTCCAAGGTTGCTGACCCCTGTACTAGAAAATGTAAAATATCAATGGGAATATACTTCAAATATATTTTTCTCATATTAAAGGGACAATCTATACCTTAGTCATCTTAAAGTCTTACCTTAGATTAACCCCTTAACGACTGAGGACGTGCAGGGTACGTCCTCAGAAAAAAGGCAGTTAATGCCTGAGAACGTACCCTGCACGTCCTCAGTGTGGAAAGCAGCTGGAAGCGATCCTGCTCGCTTCCAGCTGCTTTCCGGTTATTGCAGTGATGCCTCGATATCGAGGCATCCTGCAATAACATTTTTAAGCCATCCGGTGCAGAGAGAGCCACTCTGTGGCCCTCTCTGCACCGGAGATCGGTTGCTCCCTGTGTTGGTGGGTGGGAGCCGGACCGGGAGGCGGGTGGCGGCCATCGATGGCCCTGTGGAAGTGAAGGGGGGCGGGATCGTGGGCGGGGGTGGCTGGGGGCGCGCACGGGCGCGCGCGCGCGTGCACGGGAGGGTGGGGGCGGGCGCGTGCACGGGGAGGGAGCGGGTGGGAAAAGCTACACTGCCCAATATTATATCAATAAAAAGATAAAAAAATCGAAAATGAAAATAATCAGCAAGGTGGTGGGGGTTTGTCTGTGGGGGGTGGGGGGGGGAAGCTACACTACAGAAAAAAAAAAACAAAGGAAAAAAAAAACACTTTTTATTGTAAACTGGGTACTGGCAGACAGCTGCCAGTACCCAAGATGGCCCCCAATAAGGCAGAGGGGAGGGTTAGAGAGCGGTTTTGGGGGGGATCAGGGAGGTTGGGGGCTAAGGGGGGGATCCTACACAGTAGCATATGTAAATATGCTAAAAAAAATTCATTTTTTTTTTAAAACCCTTTTATTTTAGTACTGGCAGACTTTCTGCCAGTACTTAAGATGGCGGGGACAATTGTGGGGTGGGGGAGGGAAGGGAGCTGTTTGGGAGGGATCAGGGGGTGGGATGTGTCAGATGGGAGGCTGATCTCTACACTAAAGCTAAAATTAACCCTGCAAGCTCACTACAAACTCCCTAATTAACCCTTTCACTGCTAGCCATAATACACGTGTGAGGCGCAACAGGATTTAGTGGCCTTCTAATTACCAGAAAGCAACGCCAAAGTCATATATGTCTGCTATTTCTGAACAAAGGGGATCCCAGACAAGCATTTACAACCATTTGTGCCATAATTGCACAAGCTGTTTGTAAATGATTTCAGTGAGAAACCTAAAATTGTGAAAAATTTTACGTTTTTTTTAATTTGATCGCATTTGGCGGTGAAATGGTGGCATGAAATATACCAAAATGTGCCTAGATCAATACTTGGGGTTGTCTACTACACTACACTAAAGCTAAAATTAACCCTACAAGCTCCCTAAAAGCTCCCTAATTAACCCCTTAACTGCTGGGCATGATACACTTGTGGTGCGCAGTGGCATTTAGCGGCCTTCTAATTACCAAAAAGCAACGCCAAAGCCATATATGTGTGCTATTTCTGAACAAAGGGGATCCCAGAGAAGAATTTACAACCATTTATGCCATAATTGCACAAGTTGTTTGTAAATAATTTCAGTGAGAAACCTAAAGTTTGTGAAAAAATTTGTGAAAAAGTGAACAATTTTTTGTATTTGATCGCATTTGGCGGTGAAATGGTGGCATGAAATATACCAAAATTGGCCTAGATCAATACTTAGGGATGTCTACTAAAAAAAAATATATAAATATCAAGGGATATTCAGGTATTCCTGAAAGATATCAGTGTTCTAATGTAACTAGCGCTAATTTTGGAAAAAAATGGTTTGGAAATAGCAAAGTGCTACTTGTATTTATGGCCCTATAACTTGCAAAAAAAGCAAAGAACATGTAAACATTGGGTATTTCTAAACTCAGGACAAAATTTAGAAACTATTTAGCATGGGTGTTTTTTGGTGGTTTTAGATATGTAACAGATTTTGGGGGTCAAAGTTAGAAAAAGTGTGTTTTTTTCCATTTTTCCTCATATTTTATCATTTTTTTTATAGTAAATTATAAGATATGATGAAAATAATGGTATCTTTAGAAAGTCCATTTAATGGCGAGAAAAACGGTATATAATGTGTGGGTACAGTAAATGAGTAAGAAGAAAATTACAGCTAAACACAAACACCGCAAAAATGTAAAAATAGCCTTGGTCCCAAACGGACAGAAAATGGAAAAGTGCTCTGGTCACTAAGGGGTTAAGCTACAAACAGCATCCTGCATCTTTTCTATATCATGCAGCAGGAATGGCAAAAAAGTTATTTTAAAATGAATATTGTTTCTGGCCACTTTGAAATGGCTGCCAAGCTCCACCCACTGATAACATCACAAAAGGCTCACTAGTTGGATTCAACAGACTGTCAATGCTATTCAGCAGAGAGCCTAGATGTAGCCCAGATTGTGATGTAATCAGTGGGTGGAGCTTGGAAGCCATTTTAAATTGGCCAGAAACAATATTCAATTTAAAATAACATTTTTACCATTCCTATTTGCTGTTTACTCTAAGGTAAGACGTTAAGATGACTAAAGTGTAGACTGTCCCTTTAATTCACAGGGGTGCCAATACTTGTGCCACATATATATTTAACAAAGATTTTTTGTGTGGATAAACCTGTGTTGTGTTTGCAATTGTTGAGTATTTTGTGTAAAAGGTTAAACAATAAAGACAATTTTTCACAGCCTTCTTTGGTTATATTTACCAAGGGTGCCAATATTAGTGGAGGGCACTGTATATTTACAATAAAAATAAAATTTTCCTGTATGTGAAGAACATTGTAATGTGAAATATGTACAGTAAATATACAATATAACACATAAATACATAAATACATATGTACATACATATATAACTTTTTAAAAAAATAAATATTTATGACTAATTTTTAACAGATAGGGACCCATTTATCAAGATCCGAATGGAGCTTGTGGGCCCGTGTTGAGGCTCTGATGAGGCTGACAGGAATCGCCGGGTTAATTGACACCTCCCTGCTGGCGATTGGCCACGAGTCTGCAGGGGGCAGCATTGCACCAGCAGCTCTTGGGAGCTGCTGGTGCAATTTTAAATGCGGAGAACGTATTGCTCACCGCATTCAGCGAGGTCTTGCGGACCTGATCCGCACTGTCGGATCAGGTCCGCAAGACCTTTGATAAATAGGCCCCATAGTGTTTATGAGTGTAATGTAATGTATTCATGTTGTGTTTAGTGCACCCTTTTTTTATTAACGCACCACCTTTTACGTGAGGTTTTCAGTCCGGCCAACCCAACAAGCTTAAAATGTGATTGCACTCTCATGATTGAGTGTACTTTCAACTTGTAATTTGAGCGCTATTTCCGTTGCACTAAATAACCCGATA
Source organism: Bombina bombina (assembly GCF_027579735.1). Taxonomy (NCBI): domain Eukaryota; kingdom Metazoa; phylum Chordata; class Amphibia; order Anura; family Bombinatoridae; genus Bombina; species Bombina bombina. The sequence goes on along the minus strand of NC_069500.1, from coordinate 323,730,511 downwards.
TCGCTTGCGTGCAACAGTTAGAGCACCACTTGTAATCTAGCCCTATATCATTTAACAAGTATTGGTATCAAACATTTACATTTATAACCATGTGGTTTCACAGGTATAAAAACAGGAAAATGTGTAAGACTGAACAATACATATTCCACATGTGAAATTTTTGCCTGGTGTCCTGTAGAAAGTGGATTACTGCACAGGTAATATGACAGAGTATAAACAATAACAGGTGTGTTATTTCTATATTTTATAGATAATCAAACAAGCATCTTAGTACTGTCTGGATATAGCTCTTGTAAGATCATGTTTAGTTGGATTTGCACAGCATTTATCAACTAGTTCTGACATTTTAATAGTATTTAAATTATATTGATTCACATATGCTAAAATAGGTCAAGTTATCAAATACAGGCAACGTACACATTTTGCTTCAGCTGCTTCTATTAAAAATGCCCCATATACCTCAGTGGCCCTAAACATCAGCATCATACAGACTATGGTTTGGCACATTTAGGGCTGTAGGAAATTTAGATAACTGCTCAGGGACAATGTATCAGTTTGATGAGTGACTTTTTATATGGTCAAGTGATAATCCTTTGCAGCCCATTGGCTAATATCTAATACACATTACAATACCAAGCACAGAACATTGGAAACTGTAACAGGGAATGATTATAATCATCTTAAGCAGATATAGGTTTGTAAACTTATAATAGGAAATACACACCTGGGGCGCGATCCGATATATGGCGTAGTTTTTGGCGCAAGCAAGGGAACCCGCGCCGCCCGTAGTTTCACCTTGCACATCGGGGTATTACATATACGGCACCGGCAGTTGCTAAAGTGCCGTAAGTCGGATAAACTAGCTATGTCCGGAAATGAGCGTAACTACAAATTTCTGGAGTTGCCAGTGACTTATGGCACTTTAGAAACTGCCGGCGCCTAAAAAAAACGAACTAAAATATTAAATCTCCCGTAACTGTCTAACACGCCTCCCAAAAATAGCCTTACACGTATACCCCTATATCCGTAATCCCCCCTCTCACTCCTAATAATAAATGTATTAACCCCTAGACCGACAACCCCCCACAACGCAATAAGCCTAATTATTAACCCCTAAACCACCATAGCCCACACCGCAATAAACCTATCCTAGTATTAACCCCTAAACCGCCGCTCCCGGACCCCGCCGCACCTAAATAAAGTGTTTAACCCCTAAACCGCCGCTCCCGGACCCCTTCGCCACCTACATTAAATTTATTAACCCCTAATCTGACCCCCCTACACCGCCGCCACCTACATTAAATATATTAACATCTAATAGCGGGGAGGTCATCTCGTTTGGATCTTTAAGTTTTTTTAATCCAATCTCTGGACATTATCATTTGTTACACTATATAACAGGTACCTGATTATCAAATAGCGGAAATATATACTACAGTTATTCAATTGTTTTCTCTGATGAAATCGATGTTATAAGGGAGACGTCCCTTTTTATTTTATGTATGCTTTTAACAAGTTATTAAATTTCTGTCTAATTATACAAATGTTTTATTAGTTTTTATTTATAGATAAGAAGCTCACATTAGACAACAAGTTTATATATATCAGTTGTATATACCTGTTTATATCTTTTTATTAACTGAATGTTGATAAATACTTAGGATTACCTACAATAAATATATAATAACAACATTGCAGTACATACATTAAACATTTATCCAATCACAAAATACAATATATTCAAATTATAGAATTTAACTAAATACTCTACCCGTGCTAATCTAGCGCTGGACTACATTCACTACATATCAACCACTGTTTTCTTAGAGGGGAATACATTAGTCTAGCAGGGTCAATTCTCCAGCACCTCATCTTTCTCACTACCAGCTTATAGACAGCAAGTACAGCATACAGGGTTAACATGATGACACATTATGACTGCGTCATATCATACCATATTTCATGAACAAAAGAAGCTTATTAAAATAGAGTATGAAGGAGTGTTTCTTATAACAGTAGCAAAGATACATCTGTGCGCCTATTTCAGCTTAGAGCAAGGTCATTTGGGCCTCTTACCTAGATAACGGACTTCCGGGCGTCTTGCCAGGAATCTTTGCAAGGCCAATATTACAAATACAATTCTTACTAACATCAGCATATTTCTCACTACATAATAACTGCTATAATAAAAGATTCATTAGACAAGATGGATGCTTAAGACAAAATGGCGGTGAAGAACAAGATGGCGCTAGTCATGCTAACAATTCCTAACATACCACCCTTTTATTCTAACAGAATAACACAAAAATAGAAAAGTACAGAAAATGGGGAAAACCTTTAACAACAATATAAGTCTAATACTACGGTAATGTGAATCTATGTGAGAATACTATAGAGAAAAGATATTCACATGTCGTGGTATAATTTTATAGGCTAATAGGGCACAATTTGTCACTGCACATAGGTGCAGCCTCTCCAATACGCTTCGTCTACCTTCCAGCATCCCCAAAACTACCGGTCCACCTGCACAAAGACCCAGCCCCCTATCTACCCCCAAACAACGCTACATCTTTTATTTCTCCACCTGCATTGCTAGCACCCCCCAATATGTCCAACAGTTCTTTCTCCACAGTAAAGCATGACATGGTAACAGCACAACTGTCTCTAGGTGGCCTCCGATCACTTTAAGAACAGTCTTTGTCCTCTTAGAGCGCTCCACCTTCCTCAGACACTTTGCTTTAATACAGTTCATTTGTAGTAGGGGTGCTTATCCAGTGTTCTTCCGCAGGGAGATGCTGGAAATCTGATGGTTTGTTCATGGGGTAGACAAGGTAGCCAGTGGATCAACATAGCAAGCAGATACTCTAGTCAGAAGGAGTCTGAGAAGGAAACAAAAACAGCACAAGATGAGTACACACCCCAATACAATCACAATTATGTCCAAATAAAACTTCTTTCATCTTTTTTTTGTAAGCATCGCAATTCCTTTAGCTTAACTCATCCTATGTCATTTAAAACAAAAAAAAACATTGTGGATATATAATACAAACTAAATACATTGAACTTTTACAGAGAATAACTTACAGCTTCTCTATACAATTTAAATGATACTTCATGAATACTAAGCAAGTGAAAACTGCTAGACTTCAGCAAAAGGCTGAATGGCTATGCTAAAACTTATGCTAAGGCCTGCCCTGTAGCAAAAATTAAAAAATAAAACAATCAATAAAAATATTTTCTCTAAAATGAATTTCTTTACACTTTCTCTTAGAACTACTAAAACCAATAACCTAGTGTTGCTTTATTCTGCAAACCAACTATCTGTAATGTTTATAATTCTCCAACTATGATCCTAATAGTCAACAATCTCATCTGATATAAACACTGTTAGTTTACTAATTATTTTATGCAACCTAAATTCTCTCACACTCCTGTATAAGGAAATAATAAAATTATTAACATTATTTAAAACTACAAAATCTTTTAAAGGTAAACACATCTTTATTGAAAAATAATTCCTTTCATTGACAAACCTCTGGAACTACAAAAATCAAATTGCAGATACCATACCAATTAATAAAAAAGAAAATACATTTGCTTTCATAAACTATAATTATGCTACTCCCTAAATAAATATTTCTCTGTATAATTAATACAAACTTCTAGCTGAGACATATCCTCATTGCGTTCCATAGGGTGAAGGGTCTAAAATATTCTGATATATTGCAGCATTTTCTTTAAACTATAAAGGTGCAAACATATTTTTTATACTCAGTGGGCCATTCAATAGGTTACAATACTGCAAGGTTTAGAGTTACGCTTATCTAAAGGGTTACTTTGTTAAGTACATAAACCACAATGTGCACTAATACCAATAAGGCATGCTTTTCTGTAGACAAAACTATATGACTTCTTATAACTAATATGATCAACAGAAAATAATGCCAATACAAGAGCATACAAAACAAGAAATATAAGTAAACGAGTTAAAACAATACTCCCCTAATTTAATTGGTTGACCCTGTAACAGCATAACCAGCATAAAAACACACTCACAGTGGGTGCAGGCTAGTTAAAGGGACATTTTACCCAAATTAAAAATATCTTTATTTGAAACTGCTGACACAGTTAAATATACTAGTGTTAGGCTAACAGTAAACCTCATTGCCTTCTCTGTAAATATTTCCTTAAAATCTCAGATTTTATATCAGTTTGCCTGTATCCCTTTAAATATTTTCTCTCCTCTTTTTTTTCTGCTAGTCTCACAGATCGCAACAGCAAGATTGCAGGCAGTTTATCAATTCAGTTTACATTACAGAGAGAATTAAGTTACACTGCGTAAATATCTCCTATCTAAACGGCAGATTTAAAAAGAATAATACAAAGAAAAGTCTCAAAAAATATACTTTGCAAACTGCTAATACAGTGCTATTGCTGCTCATGAACTCCTTTCACATGAGTGAACTGGTCCTTTAAATAATAAAATGACAATTTTCCATTGCTCTGTCTCAGCACTGAGCTCTGATTTTACAGACAAATATAAGATAAGGAACATAATAAAATATACTTATTATCTGAAATTCAACCCATTGCAATTTACTTCATATATACACATAAACTCACAAATGCAACTTCTCCTACATTTTAAACTATTTAGCTTGTATAACAAGCCTTTGAAAATACCTTAATATCAAAACTATGTTACAGTGTACTGTCCCTTTAAGGACTAACCATTTATCACGTAAATTACATATGTATACCCTAACCATGATTTAGGCTGCTTGTATTATTTACCACACAAATTCTACTGCTTTACTGTATCATGACCTGCATATTAATTTACTTGCAACAGAAACGGACCCAAATACTTTTAGATAAATATTAATGATATACAGCATATAACCATAGTTTATCTTTTCTACTAATGCCGTGCACAGATCTTGCAAATACGTTACTCTTTTTCATTTACCCGAACATGACCAAAGGTCCTCAATCATCCGCACATTCACAAATCCCTTAATTAGTTCACTTGCAAAAACAATATATTTATATGCCGCAATAGGTGGACAGTTTTTTTTTATTTGCACACAACAATTATCACTTAAAACTAAAACTGCTATTAACAACACACATACTTAAAACATGCTGTTGACTTTAAAATACAGTTATAAAAAATAACACTACAAAATACCTCCGTACAACGTCTGATTTCCCCGCTAAGAAACAGAAAGAAAAATGCACCAAGGTCATTTTTACAGCGATACACACACTCAAGTTGATCTCATCTCACATACCAGAAATTCACTCCCTTTTTTCTTCCTTCTCAGGAAAACATATATTTCATAGCATCCCAAAGACATATAAAAATACAATAAGATTAACTTTCCACTAAATTTAAAGTGTCAGAATTTCCAGGAAATGGCCATTTTCCCACAAATTGATAAAAACACATTTCAAACAGGATAAAAACATCCTCTTTTTTTTACTGCAAATACGCATACAACGGAGCTTCTGTAACAGTTTTTTTTTTCTTTACACAGCTGTGTTCACTGACAGTTTTTTATGATCCCCCTCCCTTTCTTGAGTGGATGTCTCTCTGCTTCTGAAATACTTCTGTTAACCCCTTTGTAGACATTAAAAATGCAATAACATTCTCCTTTTCGAACACGCATTTATTATCAATATTTTACATGCAAATAAGAGCAGCAATGCTAAAATGCACAGTCACAACAGCACAGCACAGCACAGCAATTAAAAGCATGCAAGCAAAGTATCAAATATCAGTTCAAATCCAGTGATAGGTAACAAAAAACTTTACTATAGGAATGTATAAGGACAACTTCAACACTGATGAGACTCACTCATCACAACTCAGCGATGCCAACTTGACCGGGGGACTGATAACCTCCATCAAATGGATGCTGACTTTTAATCTCTTTGCGCGCTAAACCAGACATGACTACAATACCTGTCTGGAAGGGTTATCACAACTGCCAGCAGGTCTTTAACCTCCGCAAACCTGCGCCTCCACCGCAGGGACCCCTTAACCCTTTATGATATATAACCAACACCTATTATAAGACTAAATTTAGGTTCAGATTCACAGAGGGAAAGTAGAGTAAAAAACACTCATCCACTTACCCCGTGCAAATCCCACGAGCTGACACCAGAATTGTTAGATGTTGTTTTTAGAGGGGGACCGTGTCAGTCAGGGCTTGGCCTGGAACACATCTTATCAGCTGGAAATGACTGTATTTGATGAGGATATCCACAAGAATAGAATTCAGACCACGCAGCAATGAGTCTAAAAACGATTCTGTTTATTGAAAGACACACAACATGTCTTATAGACAGTAAGTACAGCATACAGGTTTAACATGATGACACGTTATGACTGCGTCATATCATACCATATTTCATGAACAAAAGAAGCTTATTAAAATATATGAGAGAAAGAGGAGTATGAAGGAGTGTTTCTCCTGTTAAGTGTGGTCAGTCCACGGGTCATCATTACTTCTGGGATATTAACTCCTCCCCAACAGGAAGTGCAAGAGGATTCACCCAGCAGAGCTGCTATATAGCTCCTCCCCTCTACGTCACCCCCAGTCATTCTCTTGCACCCAACGAATAGATAGGATGTGTGAGAGGACTGTGGTGATTATACTTAGTTTTATACCTTCAATCAAAAGTTTGTTATTTTATAATAGCACCGGAGTGTGTTATTCCTTCTCTGGTAGAATTTGAAGAAGAATCTACCTGAGTTTTTCTATGATTTTAGCCGGCGTAGTTAAGATCATATTGCTGTTTCTCGGCCATCTGAGGAGAGGTAAACTTCAGATCAGGGGACAGCGGGCAGATTAATCTGCAAGAGGTATGTAGCAGCTTATTATTTTCTGACAATGGAATTGATGAGAAAATTCTGCCATACCGATATAATGTAAACTCAGCCTTAAATGCAGTAGCAGCAACTGGTATCAGGCTGTCATGTATGTATATTTTACACTTCAGTATTCTGGGGAATGGCACTTCACTGGAATTATACTGTATGCATAAGACTTTAGCCTATTTTGCAGGGACTAGCAACAGGCTTTTTAATAACACTTAATTTATTTATGTTAAACGTTTTTTGCTGGCATGTAAAATCGTTTAATTTTCTGAGGTACTGGGTGAAAAAATGTTTTGGGCACTATTTTTCCACTTGGCAGTCGTTTTTATTTAATTTATGACAGTTTACTGATCTCTCTCACTGTTGTGTATGAGGGGGAGGGGCCTTTTTTTGGCGCTTTTGCTACGCATCAAAAAATTCAGTCAGAAGTTTATTGTCTTCCCTGCATGATCCGGTTCATCTCTACAGAACTCAGGGGTCTTCAAAACTTGTTTTGAGGGAGGTAATCACTCACAGCAGAGCTGTGAGATTGTAGTTGACTGTGATAAAAAACGTTTATTTCTGTATTTTTTTCTGCTATCAGGGTTAGTTATTCTTTGCTAATGGGAGCAATCCTTTGCTAAAAGTGTGTTTTTTACAAAGATTTGATGCTATAACTTTTCAGTTTATCAATTTTCAACTGTCATAACTTTTTCTGTGCTTCTTATAGGCACAGTACGTTTTCATATTATAGTAAATTACTTGAAAAGTATTTCCAAGTTGCTAGTTTATTTGCTAGTGTGTTAAACATGTCTGATTCAGAGGAAGATATCTGTGCTATATGTGCTAAAGCCAAAGTGGAGCCCAATAGAAATTTATGTACTAACTGTATTGATGCTACTTTAAATAAAAGTCAATCTGTACAAATTGAACATATTTCACCAAACAACGAGGGGAGAGTTATGCCGACTAACTCGCCTCACGTGTCAGTACCTGCATCTCCCGCTCGGGAGGTGCGTGATATTGTAGCGCCGAGTACATCTGGGCGGCCATTACAAATCACATTACAGGATATGGCTACTGTTATGACTGAAGTTTTGGCTAAATTACCAGAACTAAGAGGTAAGCGTGATCACTCTGGGGTGAGAACAGAGTGCGCTGATAATATTAGGGCCATGTCAGACACTGCGTCACAATTTGCAGAACATGAGGACGGAGAGCTTCATTCTGTGGGTGACGGTTCTGATCCAAACAGACTGGATTCAGATATTTCAAATTTTAAATTTAAACTGGAAAACCTCCGTGTATTACTAGGGGAGGTGTTAGCGGCTCTGAATGATTGTAACACAGTTGCAATACCAGAGAAATTGTGTAGGTTGGATAAATATTTTGCGGTACCGTCGAGTACTGACGTTTTTCCTATACCTAAGAGACTTACTGAAATTGTTACTAAGGAGTGGGATAGACCCGGTGTGCCATTCTCACCCCCTCCAATATTTAGAAAGATGTTTCCAATAGACGCCACCACACGGGACTTATGGCAAACGGTCCCTAAGGTGGAGGGAGCAGTTTCTACTTTAGCTAAGCGTACCACTATCCCGGTGGAGGATAGCTGTGCCTTTTCAGATCCAATGGATAAAAAGTTAGAGGGTTACCTTAAGAAAATGTTTGTTCAACAAGGTTTTATATTGCAACCTCTTGCATGCATTGCGCCTGTCACGGCTGCAGCAGCATTTTGGTTTGAGTCTCTGGAAGAGACACTTGAATCAGCTCCATTAGATGAGATTACACACAAGCTTAAAGCCCTTAAGTTAGCTAACTCATTTATTTCAGATGCCGTAGTACATTTAACTAAACTTACGGCTAAGAATTCCGGATTCGCCATTCAGGCGCGCAGAGCACTGTGGCTAAAATCCTGGTCAGCTGATGTTACTTCTAAATCTAAATTGCTTAATATTCCTTTCAAAGGGCAGACCTTATTCGGGCCCGGGTTGAAAGAAATTATCGCTGACATTACAGGAGGTAAAGGCCATGCCCTGCCTCAAGACAGAGCCAAACCTAAGGCTAGACATTCTAATTTTCGTTCCTTTCGTAATTTCAAAGCAGGAGCAGCATCAACTTCCTCTGCACCAAAACAGGAAGGAGCTGTTGCTCGCTACAGACAAGGCTGGAGACCTAACCAGTCCTGGAACAAGGGCAAGCAGGCCAGGAAACCTGCTGCTGCCCCTAAGACAGCATGAATCGAGGGCCCCCGATCCGGGAACGGATCTAGTGGGGGGCAGACTTTCTCTCTTCGCCCAGGCTTGGGCAAGAGATGTCCAGGATCCCTGGGCGTTAGAGATCATATCTCAGGGATACCTTCTGGACTTGAAATCCTCTCCCCCAAGAGGGAGATTTCATCTGTCAAGGTTGTCAACAAACCAAATAAAGAAAGAGGCGTTTCTATGCTGCGTACAAGATCTTTTATTAATGGGAGTGATCCATCCGGTTCCGCGGTCGTAACAAGGACAAGGGTTTTACTCAAATCTGTTTGTGGTTCCCAAAAAAGAGGGAACTTTCAGGCCAATCTTGGATTTAAAGATCCTAAACAAATTCCTAAGAGTTCCATCGTTCAAAATGGAAACTATTCGGACAATTTTACCCATGATCCAAAAGGGTCAGTACATGACCACAGTGGATTTAAAGGATGCTTACCTTCACATACCGATTCACAAAGATCATTACCGGTATCTAAGGTTTGCCTTTCGAGACAGGCATTACCAGTTTGTAGCTCTTCCATTCGGATTGGCTACGGCTCCAAGAATCTTCACAAAGGTTCTGGGTGCTCTTCTGGCGGTACTAAGACCGCGAGGAATTTCGGTAGCTCCGTACCTAGACGACATTCTGATACAAGCTTCAAGCTTTCAAACTGCCAAGTCTCATACAGAGTTAGTACTGGCATTTCTAAGGTCGCATGGATGGAAGGTGAACGAAAAGAAGAGTTCTCTCTTTCCACTCACAAGAGTTCCCTTCTTGGGGACTCTTATAGATTCTGTAGAAATGAAGATTTACCTGACAGAAGACAGGTTAACAAAGCTTCAAAATGCATGCCGTGTCCTTCATTCCATTCAACACCCGTCAGTAGCTCAATGCATGGAGGTGATCGGCTTAATGGTAGCAGCAATGGACATAGTACCCTTTGCACGCCTACATCTCAGACCGCTGCAATTGTGCATGCTAAGTCAGTGGAATGGGGATTACTCAGACTTGTCCCCTACTCTGAATCTGGATCAAGAGACCAGAAATTCTCTTCTATGGTGGCTTTCTCGGCCACATCTGTCCAGGGGGATGCCATTCAGCAGGCCGGACTGGACAATTGTAACAACAGACGCCAGCCTACTAGGTTGGGGCGCTGTCTGGAATTCTCTGAAGGCTCAGGGACAATGGAATCAGGAGGAGAGTCTCCTACCAATAAACATTCTGGAATTGAGAGCAGTTCTCAATGCCCTTCTGGCTTGGCCCCAGTTAACAACTCGGGGGTTCATCAGGTTTCAGTCGGACAACATCACGACTGTAGCTTACATCAACCATCAGGGAGGGACAAGAAGCTCCCTAGCAATGATGGAAGTATCAAAGATAATTCGCTGGGCAGAGTCTCACTCTTGCCACCTGTCAGCAATCCACATCCCGGGAGTGGAGAACTGGGAGGCGGATTTCTTAAGTCGTCAGACTTTTCATCCGGGGGAGTGGGAACTTCATCCGGAGGTCTTTGCCCAAATACTTCGACGTTGGGGCAAACCAGAGATAGATCTCATGGCATCTCGATAGAATGCCAAGCTTCCTCGTTACGGGTCCAGATCCAGGGATCCGGGAGCGGTTCTGATAGATGCTTTGACAGCACCTTGGACCTTCGGGATGGCTTATGTGTTTCCACCCTTCCCGATGCTTCCTCGATTGATTGCCAGAATCAAACAGGAGAGAGCATCAGTGATTCTAATAGCGCCTGCATGGCCACGCAGGACTTGGTATGCAGATCTAGTGGACATGTCATCCTGTCCACCTTGGTCTCTACCTCTGAAACAGGACCTTCTGATCCAGGGTCCCTTCAAACATCAAAATCTAATTTCTCTGAAGCTGACTGCTTGGAAATTGAACGCTTGATTTTATCAAAACGTGGTTTTTCTGAGTCAGTTATTGATACCTTAATACAGGCTAGGAAGCCTGTTACCAGAAAGATTTACCATAAGATATGGCGCAAATACTTATATTGGTGCGAATCCAAGAGTTACTCATGGAGTAAGGTTAGGATTCCGAGGATATTGTCTTTTCTACAAGAAGGTTTAGAAAAGGGTTTATCCGCTAGTTCCTTAAAGGGACAGATTTCAGCTCTGTCCATTCTTTTACACAAACGTCTGTCAGAAGTTCTGGACGTTCAAGCTTTTTGTCAGGCTTTAGCTAGGATCAAGCCTGTGTTTAAAACTGTTGCTCCACCATGGAGTTTGAACTTAGTTCTTAATGTTTTACAGGGTGTTCCGTTTGAACCCCTTCATTCCATTGATATCAAGCTGTTATCTTGGAAAGTTCTATTTTTAATGGCGATTTCCTTGGCTCGAAGAGTCTCTGAGTTATCCGCTTTACATTGTGATTCTCCTTATCTGATTTTTCATTCAGACAAGGTAGTTCTGCGTACTAAACCTGGGTTCCTACCTAAGGTGGTCACTAACAGGAATATCAATCAAGAGATTGTGGTTCCATCTTTGTGTCCTAATCCTTCTTCGAAGAAGGAACGTCTGCTACACAATCTAGATGTAGTCCGTGCCCTGAAATTTTATCTACAGGCAACTAAGGATTTTCGACAAACGTCTTCCCTGTTTGTCGTTTATTCTGGTCAGAGGAGAGGTCAAAAAGCTTCGGCTACCTCTCTCTCTTTTTGGCTTCGTAGCATAATTCGGTTAGCCTATGAGACTGCTGGACAGCAGCCTCCTGAAAGAATTACAGCACATTCTACTAGAGCTGTGGCTTCCACTTGGGCCTTTAAGAATGAGGCTTCTGTTGAACAGATTTGCAAGGCTGCAACTTGGTCTTCTCTTCATACTTTTTCCAAATTTTACAAATTTGATACTTTTGCTTCTTCGGAGGCTGTTTTTGGGAGAAAGGTTCTTCAGGCAGTGGTTCCTTCCGTATAAAGAGCCTGCCTGTCCCTCCCGTCATCTGTGTACTTTAGCTTTGGTATTGGTATCCCAGAAGTAATGATGACCCGTGGACTGACCACACTTAACAGGAGAAAACAAAATTTATGCTTACCTGATAAATTCCTTTCTCCTGTAGTGTGGTCAGTCCACGGCCCGCCCTGTTTTTTATGGCAGGTAAAAAATTTTTGAATTATACTCCAGTCACCACTACACCCTTTGGCTTCTCCTTTCTCGTTGGTCCTTGGTCGAATGACTGGAGGTGACGTAGAGGGGAGGAGCTATATAGCAGCTCTTCTGGGTGAATCCTCTTGCACTTCCTGTTGGGGAGGAGTTAATATCCCAGAAGTAATGATGACCCGTGGACTGACCACACTACAGGAGAAAGGAATTTATCAGGTAAGCATAAATTTTGTTTTCTTATAACAGTAGCAAAGATACATCTGTGCGCCTATTTCAGTTTAGAGCAAGGTCATTTGGGCGTCTTACCTAGATAACGGACTTCCGGGCGTCTTGCCAGGAATCTTTGCAAGGCCAATATTACAAATACAATTCTTACTAACATCAGCATATTTCTCACTACATAATAACTGCTATAATAAAAGATTCATTAGACAAGATGGATGCCTAAGACAAAATGGCGGCGAAGAACAAGATGGCGCTAGTCATGCTAACAATTCCTAACACTAACCTAAGTTACAAATACACCTAACACTACACTATCAATAAATTAATTAAATAAATTAACTACAATTATCTAAAATAAAATATAATTAAATAAACTAAACTGTAGTACAAAAACCCCCCACTAAATTACAAAAAATAAAAAAATATTACAAGAAGTTTAAACTAATTACACCTAATCTAAGCCCCCTAATAAAAAAATAAAAAATATCCCAAAATAATAAAATTCCCTATCCTAAACTAAATTACAAATAGCCCTTAAAAGGGCCTTTTGCGGGGCATTGCCCCAAAGTAATCAGCTCTTTTACCTGTAAAAAAAAGAACAATCCCCCCCCAACATTACAACCCACCACCCACACACCCCTACTCTAAAACCCACCCGATCCCCCTTAAAAAAAACTAACACTACCCCATTGAAGATCACCCTACCTTGAGCCGTCTTCACCCAGCCGGGACGAAGTCTTCATCCGATGGGCCAGAAGAGGACATCCAGACCGGCAGAAGTCTTCATCCTATCCGGGCAGAAGAGGACATACGGACCGGCAGACATCTTCATCCAAGCGGCATCTTCTATCTTCATCCATCCGACGAGGAACGGCTCCATCTTGAAGACCTCTGGCGCGGAACATCCTTTTAGGCCGACGGACTAACGACGAATGAATATTCCTTTAAATGACGTCATCCAAGATGGCGTCCCTTGAATTCCAATTGGCTAATAGGAATCTATCAGCCAATCGGAATTAAGGTAGGAAAAATCTGATTGGTTGATTTAATCAGCCAATCGGATTGAAGTTCAATCCGATTGGCTGATTGGATCAGCCAATAAAATTGACCTTGCATTCTTTTGGCTGATCCAATCAGTCAATCGGATTGAACTTCAATCCGATTGGCTGATTAAATCAACCAATCAGATTTTTCCTACCTTAATTCCGATTGGTTGATAGAATCCTGTCAGCCAATCGGAATTCGAGGGACGCCATCTTGGATGATGTCATTTAAAGGAATATTCATTTGTCGTTAGTCCGTCGGCCTAGAAGGATGTTCCGCACCGGAGGTCTTCAAGATGGAGCCGTTCCTCGTCGGATGGATGAAGATAGAAGATGCCGCTTGGATGAAGATGTCTGCCGGTCCGGATGTCCTCTTCTGCCCAGATAGCATGAAGACTTCTGCCGGTCTGGATGTCCTCTTCTGGCCCATTGGATGAATACTTAGGCCCGGCTGGGTAAGGACGGCTCAAGGTAGGGTGATCTTCAATGGGGTAGTGATAGATTTTTTTTAAGGGGGGATCGGGTGGGTTTTAGAGTAGGGGTGTGTGGGTGGTGGGTTGTAATATTGGGGGGGGTTGTTTTTTTTACAGGTAAAAGAGCTGATTACTTTGGGGCAGTGCCCCGCAAAAAGGCCCTTTTAAGGGCTATTTGTAATTTAGTTTAGAATAGGGAATTTTATTATTTTGGGGGGCTTTTTTATTTTATTAGGGGGCTTAGATTAGGTGTAATTAGTTTAAACTTCTTGTAATATTCTTGTTATATTTTTGTATTTTATTTTAGATCATTGTAGTTAATTTATTTAATTAATTTATTGATAGTGTAGTGTTAGGTGTATTTGTAACTTAGGTTAGGATTTATTTTACAGGTAATTTTGTAATTATTTTAACTATGTAGCTATAGCTATTGTACCTAGTTAAAATAAATACAAAGTTGCCTGTAAAATAAATATAAACCCTAAAATAGCTACAATGTAATTATTAATTATATTGTAGCTATCTTACGGCTAGATTTAGAGTTTTGTCGGTAAGGACCCGCGTAGCTAACGCCGGCTTTTTTCTGGCCACACCATAAAAATAACTGTGGTATTGAGAGTCCACATAAAGGCTGCGTTAGGCTCCAAAAAAGGAGCGTAGAGCATTTTTAACGCAGCTTGAACTCTCAATACCAGAGTTGCTTACGCAAGCGGCCAGCCTCAAAAACGTGCTCGTGCACGATTCCCCCATAGAAAACAATGGGGCTGCAAAAAAGCCGCGTTCAGCTCCTAACGCAGCCCCATTGTTTGCTATGCGGAAACACTTCCTACGTCTGCACCTAACACTCTAACATGTACCCCGAGTCTAAACACCCCTTACCTTACACTTATTAACCCCTAATCTGCCACCCCGCTATCGCTGACCCCTGCATATTATTATTAACCCCTAATCTGCTGCTCCGTAAACCGCCGCTACTTACATTATCCCTATGTACCCCTAATCTGCTGCCCTAACATCGCCGACCCCTATATTATATTTATTAAACCCTAATCTGCCCCCCACAACGTCGCCTCCACCTGCCTACACTTATTAACCCCTAATCTGCCGAGCGGACCTGAGCGCTACTATAATAAAGTTATTAACCCCTAATCCGCCTCACTAACCCTATAATAAATAGTATTAACCCCTAATCTGCCCTCCCTATCATCGCTGACACCTAACTTCAATTATTAACCCCTAATCTGCCCTCCCTATAATCGCCGACACCTAACTTCAATTATTAACCCCTAATCTGCCGACTGGAGCTCACCGCTATTCTAATAAATGTATTAACCCCTAAAGCTAAGTCTAACCCTAACACTAACACCCCCCTAAGTTAAATATAATTTTAATCTAACGAAATTAATTAACTCTTATTAAATAAATTATTCCTATTTAAAGCTAAATACTTACCTGTAAAATAAATCCTAATATAGCTACAATATAAATTATAATTACATTGTAGCTATTTTAGGATTAATATTTATTTTACAGGCAACTTTGTAATTATTTTAACCAGGTACAATAGCTATTAAATAGTTAAGAACTATTTAATAGTTACCTAGTTAAAATAATTACAACATTACCTGTAAAATAAATCCTAACCTAAGTTACAATTAAACCTAACACTATACTATCATTAAATTAATTAAATAAAATACCTACAATTACCTACAATTAAACCTAACACTACACTATCAATAAATTAATTAAATACAATATCTACAAATAACTACAATGAAATAAACTAACTAAAGTACAAAAAATAAAAAAGAACTAAGTTACAAAAAAATAAAAAAATATCTACAAACATAAGAAAAATATTACAACAATTTTAAACTAATTACACCTACTCTAAGCCCCCTAATAAAACAACAAAGCCCCCCAAAATAAAAAATGCCCTACCCTATTCTAAATTACTAAAGTTAAAAGCTCTTTTACCTTACCAGCCCTGGATCGGTGAACCTGGTATGGTGAAGATAAGGTAGGAAGATCTTCAGAGGCTTAGTGTTAGGTTTATTTAAGGGGGGTTTGGGTTAGATTAGGGGTATGTGGGTGGTGGGTTGTAATGTTGGGGGGGGTATTGTATGTTTTTTTTACAGGCAAAAGAGCTGAACTTCTTGGGGCATGCCCCGCAAAGGACCCTGTTCAGGGCTGGTAAGGTAAAAGAGCTTTTAACTTTAGTAATTTAGAATAGGGTAGGGCATTTTTTATTTTGGGGGGCTTTGTTGTTTTATTAGGGGGCTTAGAGTAGGTGTAATTAGTTTAAAATTGTTGTAATATTTTTCTTATGTTTGTAGATATTTTTTTATTTTTTGTAACTTAGTTCTTTTTTATTTTTTGTACTTTAGTTAGTTTATTTCATTGTAGTTATTTGTAGATATTGTATTTAATTAATTTATTGATAGTGTAGTGTTAGGTTTAATTGTAGGTAATTGTAGGTATTTTATTTAATTAATTTAATGATAGTATAGTGTTAGGTTTAATTGTAACTTAGGTTAGGATTTATTTTACAGGTAATGTTGTAATTATTTTAACTAGGTAACTATTAAATAGTTCTTAACTATTTAATAGCTATTGTACATGGTTAAAATAATTACAAAGTTGCCTGTAAAATAAATATTAATCCTAAAATAGCTACAATGTAATTATAATTTATATTGTAGCTATATTATGATTTATTTTACAGGTAAGTATTTAGCTTTAAATAGGAATAATTTATTTAATAAGAGTTAATTAATTTCGTTAGATTAAAATTATATTTAATTTAGGGGGGTGTTAGTGTTAGGGCTAGACTTAGCTTTAGGGGTTAATACATTTATTAGAATAGCGGTGAGCTCCGGTCGGCAGATTAGGGGTTAATAATTGAAGTTAGGTGTCGGCGATGTTAGGGAGGGCAGATTAGGGGTTAATACTATTTATTATAGGGTTAGTGAGGCGGATTAGGGGTTAATAACTTTATTATAGTAGCGGTGCGGTCCGCTCGGCAGATTAGGGGTTAATAAGTGTAGGCAGGTGGAGGCGACATTGAGGGGGCAGATTAGGGGTTAATAAATATAATATAGGGGTCGGCGGTGTTAGGGGCAGCAGATTAGGGGTACATAAGGATAACGTAGGTGGCGGCGCTTTGCGGTCGGCAGATTAGGGGTTAATAAGTGTAGGTAGCTGGCGGCGATGTTGTGGGGGGCAGATTAGGGGTTAATAAATATAATATAGGGGTCGGCGGTGTTAGGGGCAGCAGATTAGGGGTACATAAGGATAACGTAGTTGGCGGTCGGCAGATTAGGGGTTAAAAAAATGTAATCGAGTTGCGGCGATGTGGGGGGACCTTGTTTTATGGGTACATAGGTAGTTTATGGGTGTTAGTGTACTTTAGAGTACAGTAGTTAAGAGCTTTATAAACCGGCGTTAGCCCAGAAAGCTCTTAACTACTGACTTTTTTCCTGCGGCTGGAGTTTTGTCGTTAGATTTCTAACGCTCACTTCAGACTCGACTCTAAATACCGGAGTTAGAAAAATCCCATTGAAAAGATAGGATACGCAATTGACGTAAGGGGATCTGCGGTATGGAAAAATCGCGGCTGAAAAGTGAGCAATAGACCCTTTTTTGAGTGACTCCAAATACCAGAGTTAGCTTAAAACCAGCGTTAGGAGCCTCTAACGCTGGTTTTCACGGCTAACGCCAAACTCCAAATCTAGGCCTACGGGTTTATTTTATGGGTAAGTATTTAGTTTTAAATAGGAATAATTTAGTTAATAATATTAATATTATTTAGATTTATTTAAATAATAATTAAGTTAGGGGAGTGTTAGGGTTTGACTTAGGTTTAGGGGGTAATACATTTAATGTAGGTGGCGGCGGTGTAGGGGGGTCAGATTAGAGGTTAATATATTTAATGTAGGTGGCGGCGGTGTAGGGGGGTCAGATTAGGAGTTAATAAATTTAATGTAGGTGGCGGCGGTTTAGGGGTTAATACATATAATGTAGGTGGCGGTGGGCTCCGGGAGCGGCGGTTTAGGGTTAATACACTTTATTAGTTATTGCGGTGGGGGATTGCGGTTGATAGGTAAATAGACATTGCGCATGCGTTAGGTGTTAGGTTTTTTTTTGCAGGCATTTTAGGGAGTTACGGTGCTCCCATACTCAGCGCAAGGCCTGCTACGGCTGCTTTTTATGGCGAGGTGAAAATGGAGTAAGATTTCTCCATTTACGCCACGTAAGGCCTTGCGCTGGATATTGGATACCAAATTGTGCAGGTTTTATATGTTAGTATATGGGTGAAAAAACTACGTCCGGCGGGTGAAATATATGTGCCGCATTTATATGCGGCGCTGTATATAGGATACCAAACCCGCGCAAAAACCGGCGTCGCTGGCTTTTGCGGGCGACGCTGCATATCGGATGGGGCCCATAGTCTAGTGAAAAGAAAAGCAATGTAGTATTGATTTTACTCATACAAGTAAGAAAGCACTCAATAGGCATAAAGACCCATTCAATCTGTCCATCATCTCCAGTCTATGTAAATTATTAGGCTGATCCAATTTCTTCACTTTTTCTAATTTTTGTTAGTATATTTAGATTATATCTAGATAAGATTTTACACCAATGTAAGGAGTGAAATATTTATAATAAGGAAAACGCTTGTATATATACTCCAAAAAAATGTTAAAAAATATATATCGATCTAGATAGGACAAGTGTTTAAAGAGAGTAATGCATTTAGGAAAAGATTTGCTGTTTAGTTACTGTTATTTTCAACAGCTCTGAGTGTATGAAAGGGGTCCACAAATACAGGAAACTTATGCAAAGTAATAAAACACAAATTCAATATGATGTAAAAAGAGATTTCTGCATACCAATACATATTTCCTAGCAGGCAATTTTTGCTCTGATTACCGTAGCTTAACACATACTCATCAATAATAAATAACACATTACAATATACAATTTTTTTTTTTTTTTTTGGTGCACTAACCATTATATACAGTATTTGTACGTATCATTTTAGGAAAATACATAATTTATGTAAGAACTTACCTGATAAATTCATTTCTTTCATATTGGCAAGAGTCCATGAGCTAGTGACATATGGGATATACAATCCTACCAGTAGGGGCAAAGTTTCCCAAACCTCAAAATGCCTATAAATACACCCCTCACCACACCCACAATTCAGTTTAGCGAATTGCCAAGTAGTGGGGTGATAAAGAAAGGAGTAAAAAGTAGGGATGCACCAAAATTAAAATTCTGGACCGAAACCGATACCGGAAATTCAGGATGCCCCTGGCCAAAAACCGAAACCGATTTTTTTTTTCTTTTTTTAACTACAGTGTGTGTGTGTAGCTGAGAGAGCTTGTAGGCAGGAAAGCTCCAACAAATGGGCGTGGTCACTTGTACCGTAGGGCGTGATCTGCAGTAAAACTGGTGGAGCTCTACAAGGGAGAGCGTGGTTATAATACGAGGTGGACATGTGTTTTGTTTTCGGGTGTAGTTATCCGTGCGATGGGCGTAGCTGCACCTGATCGTCTCTCATCATATCTCTGCCTAGTTCCTGGTTCGGGTCTCACACTGACCCGTCAGATTATATGTCTGGAGCCCCAAATGGAGTCTGCCTGTCACCTATCACCAGGACCACCAGACTTAGCTATGACCTTACGTGCAAGGTGATTATAGAAAGTTACTGTGCTTTTTTTGTATGCCCTGTCTGGTGGGTGCTAAGTTGTACCAACTGTGTGCGAGCTTGGGGCTTATGTATATATAGTGTGCATGCATATTTGCCTCAAGCAAATAGAATGTCTACGCACAAGAGGTTGATATATAAGCACTGTATATAAGGCTTATACATATTCACTGTGTGTGCTTAGGGCTGTCTCTGATAATATCAAGTGTTTATAAACATGTTACTTATCCCCCTTTGAATACTGTATTCAGAAATTTGGCTTCCTTCTAAAAAAAAAAAAGGGCACTGCTGGTTTCAAATATCATTATATCATGGTACTTATGTGTGTGCTCTGTGTACCATGCCAGTGCTGTGCTGCTCACCTTATGCTAAGGATAGACATGTAACTCAATAGAACAGGGGAGGGCTGTACATTTTTAGCCATTTTGGTCCTCTTTGTGCCGAAATTGGAATTGCACATTTTCGGTGGCCCGAATTTTGGTGCATCACTAGTATTATTCTTTATTTAGTTCTGTGTAACAGAATCAGATTTAACCATTTTTTTTTTTTTTACCAATTATCAAAATAAAGTATAGTCCTAGAAAACTATTATTATATGCAAAACAGTAAGTCAAGTAATGAACTCAAACAGCAGCTCTAGGCTGGCATCCAATTCGAAATATGCTACACAATAATTTTACCAAAAATAAAAGGCAAAAAAAATGCCATTTTTGGCCGAAACTTTCTGCGGCTAAAATTTCGGTGCATCCCTAGTAAAAAGCATCAACAAAGGAATTTGGAAATAATTGTGCTTTATACAAAAAATCATAAGCACCATAAAAAGGGTGGGTCTCATGGACTCTTGCCAATATGAAAGAAATGAATTTATCAGGTAAGTCCATGAGCTAGTGACGTATGGGATAGACATACCCAAGATGTGGAACTCCACACAAGAGTCACTAGAGAGGGAGGGATAAAATAATAACAGCCATTTTCCACTGAGAAAATTAAATCCACAAACGAAAAAATAAGTTTTTCTCACAAATGAATGAAAAAAACTTAAAACATAAACAGAGGAATCAAACTGAAACAGCTGCCTGAAGAACTTTTCTGCGAAAAACTGCTTCCGAAGAAGCAAATACATCAAAACCGTAGAATTTAATAAATGTATACAAAGAAGACAAGTTGCTGCTTTGCAAATCTGATCAACTGAAGCTTCATTCTTATAAGCCCACGACGTGGAGTCTGATCTAGTAGAATGAGCTGTAATTCTCTAAGGCGGGGCCTGACCCGACTCCAAATAAGCCTGATGAATCAAAAGCTTTAACCAAGATGCCAAGGAAATGGCAGAAGCCTTCTGACCTTTCCTAGAACCAGAAAATATAACAAATAGACTAGAAGTCTTCCTGAAATCTTTAGTAGCTTCAACATAATATTTCAAAGCTCTTACCACATCCAAAGAATGCAAGGATTTCTCCAACAAATTCTTAGGATTAGGACACAAAGAAGGGACAACAATTTCTCTATTAATATTGTTAGAATTCACAACCTTAGGTAAGAAATTAAATGAAGTCCGCAAAACTGCCTTATTCTGATGAAAAACCAGAAAAGGAGATTCACAAGAAAGAACAGCTAATTCAGAAACTCTTCTAGCAGAAGAGATGGCCAAAAGGAACAACACTTTCCAAGAAAGTAGTTTAATGTCTAAAGAATGCATAGGCTCAAATGGAGGAGCCTGTAAGGTCTTCAAAACCAAATTAAGACTCCAAGGAGGAGAGATTGATTTAATGACAGGCTTGATACACACCAAAGCCTTTACAAAATAGTGAATATCAGGAAGCTTAGCAATCTTTCTGTGAAATAAAACAGAAAGAGCAGAAATGTGTCCCTTCAAGGAATTTGCAGACAAACCTTTTTTCAAACCATCCTGAAGAAACTGTAAATTTCTAGGAATTCTAAAAGAATGCCAGGAGAATTTATGAGAAGAATACCATGAAATATAAGTCTTCCAAACAAGATAATAAATCTTCCTAGAAACAGATTTACGAGCCTGTAACATAGTATCAATCACTGGGTCAGATAAACCTCTATGACTAAGCACTAGGCGTTCAATTTCCATACCTTCAAATTTAATGATTTGAGATCCTGATTGAAAAACGGACCATGCGACCGAAGGTCTAGCCTTAATGGAAGTGGCCAAGGTTGGCAGCTGGACATCTGAACAAGATCCGCATACCAAAACCTGTGAGGCCATGCTGGAGCTACCAGCAACACAAATGATTGTTCCATGATGATTTTGGAAATCACTTTTGGAAGAAGAACTAGAGGCGGGAAGATATAAGCAGGTTGGTAACAACAAGGAACTGCTAACGCATCCACTGCTTCCGCCTGAGGCTCCCTGGACCCTGGACAGGTATCTGGGAAGTTTCTGGTTTAGATGCAAAGCTATCAGCTCTATTTCTGGAAGACAGCGACCACTCCCCCGGATGTAAAGTCTGACGGCTGAGATAATCCGCTTCCCAATTGTCTATACCTGGGATATGAACCGCAGAAATTAGACAGGAGCTGAATTCTGCCCAAGCAAGTATCCAAGATACTTCTTTTATGGCTTGGGGACTGTGAGTCCCACCCTGATGATTGAGATATGCCACAGTTGTGATATTGTCTGTCTGAAAACAAATGAACGGTTCTCTCTTCAACAGAGGCCACACCTGAAGAGCCCTGAAGATAGCACAGAATTCTAAAATATTGATTGGTAACCTCGCCTCTTGAGGTTTCCAAACCCCTTGTGCTGTGAGAGATCCCCAGACAGCTCCCCAACCTGAAAGACTTGCATCTGTGGTGCTCACAGTCCAGGTTGGACGAACAAAAGAGGCCCCTTGAACTATACGATGGTGATCTAACCACCAAGTCAGAGAGAGTCGAACATTGGGATTTAAGGATATTAATTGTGATATCTTTGTATAATCCCTGCACCATTGGTTCAGCATACAAAGCTTGAGAGGTCTCATATGAAAACGAGCTAAGGGGATCGCGTCCGATGCTGCAGTCATGAGACCTAAAACTTCCATGCATATAGCCACTGAAGGGAATGACTGAGACTGAAGGTTCCGACAAGCTGAAACCAATTTTAATCGTTTCATGTCTGTTAGAGACAGAGTCATGGACACTGAATCTATCTGGAAACCTAAAAAGGTGACTCTTGTCTGAGGAATCAAAGAACTTTTTGGTAAATTGATCCTCCAACCATGTCTTTGAAGAAACAACACTAGTTGATTCGTGTGAGATTCTGCATAATGTAAAGACTGAGCTAGTACCAAGATATCATCCAAATAAGGAAACACCGCAATACCCCATTCTCTGATTACAGAGAGTAGGGCACAGAGAACCTTCAAAAAGATTTGTGGAGCTGTCACTAGGCCAAACGGAAGAGCGACAAATTGGTAATGCTTGTCTAGAGAATCTCAGAAACTGATAATGGTCTGGATGAATCGGAATATGAAGATAAGCATCCTGTAAGTCTATTGTGGACATATACTGCCCTTGCTGAACAAAAGGCAGAATAGTCCTTATAGTCACCATTTTGAAAGTTGGCACTCTTACATAACGATTCAAAATTTTCAGATCCAGAACTGGCCTGAAAGAATTTTCTTTATTTGGGACAATGAATAGATTTGAATAAAACCCCAGACCCTGTTCCTGAAACGGAACTGGTATGATTACCCCTGAAAGCTCCAGGTCTAAAACATACTTCAGAAAAGCTTGAGCCTTTACTGGATTTACTTGGATGCGTGAGAGAAAAAACCTTCTCACAGGAGGTCCTACTCTGTATCCTATTCGGTACCCTTGAGAGACAATACTCTGAATCCAATGATTTTGGACAGAATCTGCCCAAATGTTTTGGAAGAATCTTAATCTGCCCCCTACCAGCTGAGCTGGAATGAGGGCCGCATCTTCATGCAGACTTGGGGGCTGGCTTTGGTTTCTTAAATGGTTTGGATTTACTCCAACTTGAAGAAGGTTTCCAAATGGAACCAGATTCTTTGGGGGAAAGATTAGGTTTCTGTTCCTTATTTTGTTGAAAGGAACAAAAGCAGTTAGAAGCTTTAGATATACCCTTAGGTCTTTTATCCTGAGGCAAAAAAACTCCCTTCCCCCCAGTGACAGTTGAAATAATCAAATCCAACTGAGAACCAAATAACTTATTACCTTGGTAGTAATCTAGACTTAGATACCATGTAAGCATTCCAATATTTAAGCCACAAAGCTCTTCTAGCTAAAATAGCTAAAGACATAGATTTAACATCAATTTTGATGATATAAAAAATGGCATCACAAATAAAATGATTAGCCTGTTGAAGCAAGCGAACAATGCTAGACAAATCAGGATCCGTTTCCTGATGCGCTAAACTTTCCAACCAAAAAGTTGATGTAGCTGTAACATCAGCCATAGAAAGGGCAGGCCTGAGGAGATGACCAGAATATAAATAAGCTTTCCTTAGATAAGATTCAAGTTTCATATCTAAAGGGTCTTTAAAAGAAGTACTATCTTGCATAGGAATAGTAGTACGTTTAGCAAGAGTAGAAATAGCCCCATCAACTTTGGGGATCTTTTCCCAAAACTCCAATCTAACTGCTGGCAAAGGATACAATTTTTTTAAACCTTGAAGAAGGAATAAAAGAAGTACCAGGCCTATTCCATTACTTAGAAATCATATCAGAAATAGCATCAGGAACTGGAAAAACCTCTTGAGTAACCACAGGAGGTTTATAAACAGAATTTAAACATTTACTAGTTTTAATATCAAGAGGACTAGTTTCCTCAATATCCAATGTAATCAACATTTCTTTTAACAAGGGACGAATATACTCCATTTTAAATAAATAAGTAGATTTTTCAGTGTCAATATCTGAGGAAGGATCTTCTGAATCAGATAGATCCTCATCAGATACGGATAATTCAGTATGTTGTCAGTCATAGAAAATTTCATCAACTTTATGAGAAGTTTTAAAAGACCTTTTACGTTTATTAGAAGGCGGGATGGCAGACAAAACCTTCTGAATCGCATCAGCAATAAAATCTTTTATATTCACAGGTATATCTTGTACATTAGATGTTGAAGGAACAACAGGCATAGTACTATTACTGATGGACACATTCTCTGCATGTAAAAGCTTATCATGACAACTACCACAGCTGGAGATATAATCTCCACAAATTTACAACAAATGCACTTAGCTTTGGTAGAACTGTTATCAGGCAGCAGGGTTCCAACAGTGGTTTCTGAGACATGATCAGATTGAGACATCTTGCAAATGTAAGAGAAAAAACAACATATAAAGCAAAATTATCAATTTCCTTATATGGCAATTTCAGGAATGGGAAGAAAATGCAAACAGCATAGCCCTCTAACATAGAAAAAGGCAAGAGGCACATAGGAATGGTGTTTTAAATAATGAAATTATTTGGTGCCAAGTATGATGCACAACGTAACTGATTTTTTTTTTTGCGCTAACAACATCCGGAAATGACACACTTGCGTCATTGACGACGCAACCTTGTGCAAGGAACTCGGTGTCAACTAAGATGCCGGAAATGACGAATTTGCGTCATCGGATGTAAGTTTGCGCCAAAAAAATTCTCGCGCCAAGAATGACGCAATAAATTTCGACATTTTGCGCCCTCGCGAGCCTAATTTTGCCCGCAAAATTTAGAGAAAAAAAAGTCAATAGAAAAAAGACTATACCCCAGGTAAGAAAAAATATTTTCCTAAATATGCTTTTCCCAAAAAACTGACATTCTGCAAAAGGAAATATACATAAACCTGACTCATGGCAAATATAAGTACAATACATATATTTAGAACTTTATATTAATACATAAAGTGCCAAACCATAGCTGAGAGTGTCTTAAGAAATGAAAACATAATTACCAAAAGACACCCATCCACATATAGCAGATAGCCAAACCAGTACTGAAACAGTTATCAGTAGAGGTAATGGAATATGAGAGCATATCGTCAATCTGAATAAGGGAGGTAGGAGATGAATCTCTACGACGGATAACAGAGAACCTATGAAATAGATCTCCCGTGAGGAAAACCATTGCATTCAATAGGTGATACTCCCTTCACGACCCTCTGACATTCGCTGTACTCTGAGAGGAATCGGGCTTCAAAATGCTGAGAAGCGCATATCAACGTAGAATCTAAGCACAAACTTACTTCACCACCTCCATAGGAGGCAAAGTTTGTAAAACTGAATTGTGGGTGTGGTGTGGGGTGTATTTATAGACATTTTGAGGTTTGGGAAACTTTGCCCCTCCTGGTAGGATTGTATATCCCATACGTCACTAGCTCATGGACTCTTGCCAATTACATGAAAGAAAGAGGAAATACTGTAAAAAGATAAGTTGATTGTTGATTTTTTTCTTTTTAGGAAACCTTTGCTATCAGAAGCAGAACATTTTACCCTTTTTATTAAAAACACAATTTGTTTTAGCAAATTTAACTTCTCAAGGTAAGTGTTAATATTCTGAAGGCTAATTCCTCTATTTAACTAAAACAGTGATACAAATATTAATGTTCTATTCCTGCCTAACATCCAACCCCTTTATGTTGTCCCTGTAACCAGGATTATTAATGCTTAGTTTATAGCAAGTTAATTGCAGATCCAGATAATTAAATACAGCAATTCTATTTATAATATATTTGTCCCTGATTCTAACCTGATTGGTGCTATAACATCATACAGAAGCTGAGATTATTTTTTTAGCTTTCTTTTCTAAACTATTCTTTTTTTTTATTTTTATTTTTTTATTGAGGTTCAGAATGAGGCATACATATAAGGTAATAAACAAAACGTCACATTAAGAAATAACAGGTAGATTATGACATCGGTTTGAAAAGAAACACAGTGCATACCTGAGACAATAATTCAAAATAATATTGTGAATGTACAATGCCTAGTAAGCTGTAGGCTCCCTACATGGTAACAGAGGCCGCTCCTGGACCTCAGCCAGCAGTGTATGATCAGATATAGGGGGCTATTTCAAGTATAAAAGACCACTTTTGGATCTTCAGATGAGAACCTCTTTTTTTTTTTTTGTAGGAATATAGTAAAATGCGATAACTGTTAACTGAAAAAAGGACACAATAAACTTGGTGCTAACCCTTATTGTATAAACAAACTGGTTGGTTAATGAAAAGATGCTTGTTATGGACAGGGGGTATAATTATGGGCCTGGAGATCACAAATTTGTCATTGGAGAGTAAGGAGCATCTAAATTCCAAGCATATGGGCTTCACATGTTAGATGGGATTTTGAAATTACTTAAAATTTCTGAAGGACTGAACTACCAGTCCGTATAGCATATTAGCGAATGTACAGGCTATTCCCGTGAAACTAACCCGCTGTGATGAAGCAGCTTACTCTGTAAAAGAGTGTGATTGTTTTAGCACATGAACCACAGGTACTGAGATACTCATACAAAAATTAGTACTGTGAAACTGTTTAAAAAGTGAACATAGAAAGTAATGGTTTGTAGCAAGTAGTAAGAGTTAGCTTTAAAAATATAACTTGATTTAGAAAGTAACTCAAACCAAAAATGAACAAGCAGTTAATAACTGGGTTAAACGTTATGTTGAACTATGGCTGCCACCTGTGAGCTTGTCACTGAAAACATGCAGCAGTTCAACCAGGACGTCTGTAGCCAGAAAGTAAGGTGTTAACACAGTTTCACAACAATAAAGAAAAACTAGTGGCAGATAATAAAGTTTACTAGCCCAAATATGAAGCTGCAGGAAAAAACAAACAGTCTGTATATACAAAGCAGTACCTGAGAGTAGTTTTGGATTTGGTTTGCAAACCGGGAAGCAAGAGAGCAGCCTGTGTGTCAGACACGGAGCTGTGAACAGCTGAGGCGAGGTAGCGATGGCGTGTGATGTCACTGCAAGTAGATCCGGTTGGAAGGAGCAGCTGAGCAGTGTGCTGGAGGCCGTGGCAGAAGTGAACACAGGACAGGCAGCAAAGGAAGGAAGTCAGGAGCCAATAGCAGTTAAGGAGTTCACCAGGCAATATCAGGCAGTTTAGTGAGGGAGGTGAAGGTACTTATAACAGCAGCTAATTAAGATCTCTTAAAGGCACAGTACCAAAAGGCAAAGAAACCTGACAGGACACCCCCCCCCCCCCCCCCAAGGAGCAGCTCCGCGGCTCACGGATGAGGCCGGTCCGGATTCCTCTGATGGAACCTAGAAATCAACCTAGGAGCAGAGATATTGCAATATGGTCCCCAGGAATCATGATCACTAGAGTAACCTTTCCATTTAATTAAATACTGTAGGACTCCTCCAAAGCGTCGGGAGTCTAGTATGGACTCCACCTCATACTCAATGTTAGGGTCTATGGATACTTGTGGGAGAACAGTATGAGAGGGATCACCTCTAACAACTCGATACGGTTTGAGAAGTGACACGTGGAATGTAGGGTGGATTTTTAACGTATCAGGTAGAGTCAAATGAACAACGTTAACATTGATTACCTTCTCAACAGGAAACGGTCCAATGTATAGAGGTGACAGTTTGCGTGAAGGAGTGGACAAGCGAATATTCTTTGAAGAAAGCCAAACGAGGTCCCCAACTTGTCACGCTCAGCTGCTGGGAAGCTCTGCAGTCCTCTCTGTGTGCTTGATTGACAAGTGTCTGAGCCACCCCTTCCTGATGATGTCACAACCAGGCTTTATATTCTTGGCTTCCTGTTTCTCCAGTGCCAGTTTGTTTGTTAACTTTTTGGCTTCTGATAGGATTTCTCTGAGGAATCTCTCTAACTGCTGCTTTTCTGTTGCCAATCTCTTCAAGGATTTACTATGCTGGATTAACCTTCAACCTCCTGATTACCTGTCTCCAAACAATGCAAGTACTGTTTGTTTTGTGAAACTTTCAATCTGCATGTTTACCTGTTTCCAAACTCTGCAAATACAATTATTCAGTGTAAACCTTCAAACTGCTTGATATCCTGTTGCCAATCTCAACAAGTACTGATTAAACTGTGTTAACCTTCAAACTACCAGCTTACCTGTTGCTGTCTCTGCAAGTTCTGACAACACAGTGTTAACCTTCAAACTACCTGATTACATGTTGTTAATTCTGCAAGTTCTGACTACACAGTGTTTACCCTCAAACTGCCTGATTACCTGTTGCATACTCTGCAAAGACTGTCTACACAGTGTTAACTCTCAAACTGCCTGATTACCTGTTGCATACTCTGCAAAGACTGTCTACTCAGTGTTAACCCTCAAACTGCCTGATTACCTGTTGCATACTCTGCAAAGACTGTCTACTCAGTGTTAACCCTCAAACTGTCTAATTACCTGTTGCATACTCTGCAAAGACTGTCTACACAGTGTTAACCTTCAGACTGCCTGATAACAAATAACCTACTCCTGCATTATTAACTGTTTCCTGTTTTACCCTTCTTCTGTCTGAGTATAAGTGGACTATCCCTGCTCTCCTGATATTGTGGAAGACATTTCCTGAAACCAGTTCCTTATTCAGAAGTCTATCTGGCTGATATCATGAATTACTTTGGCACAGGCTAACCCTGCTCCATATCGTGAGTACTTTGTTTTTTGGAGGTTGTCGTGGGGTCACGTCCTGGATTAAACTCAGAGTGCAAGGGTGTTGTTTAAGTTCGCCCTAGCATTTGGGTCTTCTTCTGGACATTTCCTAACCTGACAGTACAAACTGGCCATAATATGGACCCTGACGAGTTATCCAGGGCTGTGGCTCTACAAGGGCAACTTCTAGGAAATCATTCTGCTCATTTGCAATCTTTGGATTCCAAGCTTGACCAGATTACTGCTCTGCTACATAACCTCTCCGCTCCTTCTCAAGCGACGGTGACTCCTGCTGCCACTGCTACTAGCACCAATGCTGTCTTTAATCCACCTCAAACTGTTGGACAGGATATACCACGAATCCCACTTCCAGATAAATATGACGGTAATCCTGAAGAATGCAGTGGATTCCTTAATCAGTGTCGTTTACACTTCAGAAACAATCCTCAAGTTTTTTCCAATTCTACTTCCAAAATCACCTTTATTATTTGTCTCTTGAAGGGTAAGACTCTAGCCCGGGTGTCCCCTCTTTTAGAGAAGAATGATCCGTTACTACAGGATGTGGAATTATTTGTGTCCATTTTTTCTTCTGTTTTTGACAAGCCTGGGCGGTCTGCAGCTGCTGAGGCAGGATTGTTGGATCTGAGACAGGGATCCCTTTCGGTAGCTGAATATGCTATTGAATTCAGGACTTTAGCCGCAGAAACTGATTGGAACCATGGAGCCTTACGGGCAGCCTTTCGCAAAGGACTTTGCGAACGCCTTAAGGATGAACTTGTATTTCGGGAACTCCCTGATTCATTGGAGGGTCTTATCAATTTATGTATTACTCTTGACGCCCGGCATTCTGAACGTCTTCAGGAGAGAGATAGGAATCGGAGATCCTTTGTTAAATCTTCTTTTCGTCCTCCTATTCGAACCTCAAGTCTTTCTAATAATAATTCCCAATCTCCTGAGTCTGTGGAACCCATGGAAGTAGGAGCTATTAAATTGTCAGAAGCTGAACGCCATAGAAGGCGTACTCTTGGGTTATGTCTGTATTGTGGTACCAAAGGACATTTACTGAAGGACTGTCCTATCCGGCCAGTAAAAGCCAAGGCTTAACTTTTGATAGAGGGACAGAGTTAAGCCAGAATCCCATGTCTTCCCTCAATTCTAAACTTTTTGTTCCTGTAACTATCTCTTTTGGAAACACCAAGTTTCGAGCTCAAGCTCTCATCGATTCTGGAGCTGCTGGAGTATTCATTGATTCAAACTTTGCTGACTCTCTCAGGATTCCTCTTCAAGCCAAGAAACAGTTAATTAAGGTAACTACTGTCAGTGGACAGCCTCTAGGTACTGGTATCATACAACATTCTACCATTCCTCTTCTTTTGACTGTGGGCATACTTCATTCTGAAATTATTCGTTTTGATGTCATTTCTTCTCCCCACATACCATTGATTCTGGGGTTACCTTGGTTGCAGCTTCATGATCCAGTTTTCTCATGGTCTAAAGGAGAACTTATTTCCTGGGGAACTACCTGTTTCAAACAATGCCTGCAAAATCCCTCTAAACCATCCTGTCCTGTCGTAGCTATGGTGGAAGTTCCTGAATCATTGCCCAATTACTATCATGCCTTTTGTGATGTGTTTTCTAAAAAAGAGGCTGAGACGTTACCTCCACACCGGATATTTGACTGTCCTATCGAATTGTATTCAGGGGCTCCTCTACCTAAGGGAAGGACCTATCCCCTCTTTCGTCAAGAAAATGTCTCTCTTGAGGAATACATAAAGGACAACTTAGCCAGAGGATTCATTCGTACTTCCTCTTCACCTGTGGGTGCAGGTTTTTTCTTCATTGGGAAAAAAGATGGAGGTCTTCGTCCCTGTATTGATTATCGAGCCTTGAATAAGATTACTGTCAAAAACAGCTATCCTCTGCCGCTCATTTCTGAGTTATTCGATCGTCTTCAAGGTGCTTCTATTTTTTCCAAGTTAGATCTCCGTGGGGCCTACAATCTGGTCAGAATCCGTAAAGGAGACGAATGGAAGACGGCATTTAACACTAGATTTGGTCACTACGAGTATCTAGTAATGCCATTTGGATTGTGCAATGCACCAGCAGTATTTCAGCACTTTGTTAACAAAATCTTCAGAGATTATCTAAATCAATTTGTTATCATTTACCTCAATGACATTCTAATCTATTCGAAAACATTACAGAAACATGTACATCATGTAAGACTGGTTCTTCAGAGGTTACGAGACAATTCCCTGTTCGCTAAATTGGAGAAATGCTCTTTTCATCAGAGTTCCATCCCCTTTTTGGGGTATATCATTTCTGAATCAGGTTTTGAGATGGATCCTGCTAAACTGTCGGCTATCAAGCACTGGCCCAGACCAACTACTCTCAAATCCCTGCAGAGGTTTCTTGGCTTTGCCAATTACTATAGAAAGTTTATAAAGAACTTTGCTGACATCACGTCTCCACTCACTTCTCTTACTAAGAAAGGGCAAAATTGTAAGAACTGGTCCTCTTCGGCAGTACAGGCTTTTGAAACGCTAAAATCAGCATTTTCTTCTGCACCTCTTCTCAGTCATCCAATTCCTGATTTCCAGTTTATTTTGGAGGTTGACGCTTCCTCTATAGCAGCTGGAGCTGTTCTCTCCCAACGTGATCCGACTACCAGCAAGATACATCCTGTGGCGTTCTTTTCGAAAAAATTCAATCCTGCCGAGTTAAATTATGATGTGGGCAATAAGGAGCTTTTGGCTATAAAATTAGCTTTGGATGAATGGAGGCATTGGTTAGAGGGTACCAGTCAACCTTTTTTCATTCTGACAGATCACAAGAATCTTTTATACCTCCAAACAGCTACACGTCTCAATCCTCGTCAGGCTCGGTGGGCCTTGTTCTTCTCCAGGTTTAATTTTGTACTTTCCTATGTTCCTGGTTCAAAAAATTCCAAGGCAGATGCTTTATCTAGGCAGTTCCAATCTTCTGAACCTTCTCCATTGGATTCAGAACCTATACTACGTCCAGTCAAAGTTTTGGCTCAAGTATCCTCTTTTCCAGTACAGGCTTTACATGCTGCTCAAGTCCGGGTACCATCTTCTTGCAAACTACCTTCTGGTATCCTGTATGTACCCAAAGGATTACGTCTTAAGCTTCTACATTGGGCTCATGACAACATTTCAGCAGGTCATCCGGGTATAACCAATACATTGTGGAAACTGAAGCAGCATGTTTGGTGGTCCACTATGAGGAGGGATGTTAAGGATTATATTGCTGCTTGTAGTTCTTGTGCTTCGAACAAACAATCTTCTCATCGACCGTTTGGTCTATTACACCCTCTTCCTATTCCTCATTTCCCTTGGTCTCACTTATCCATGGACTTTGTTACAGATCTTCCTGTTTCTGCTGGAAATACGACCATTTGGGTAGTGGTGGATCGGTTCTCCAAGTCTGCTCACTTCATATCTCTTCCAGGCTTGCCTTCAGCTCAAAGACTTTCTGAACTCTTTGTTCTACATATATCTCGTTTACATGGTTTTCCCACTGACATAGTCTCAGATCGTGGAGTCCAATTTGTTTCCAAATTTTGGAGGTCTTTTTGTAAACACTTCGGAATCAACATATCACTTTCTACTGCACACCATCCTCAATCCAACGGACAGACTGAGCGTGTAAATCAAGCGTTGGAATCTTTTCTAAGACATTATGTAGACCATCACCACTCCAACTGGTCTCAGTTATTGCCTTTGGCGGAATTAGCTCACAACTCACGTTATAACGCCTCATTACAGACCTCTCCCTTTAAGGCAGCTTATGGATTTGAACCTAGAACCTTTCCTATGATTACCAGTTCTACTGAAGTCCCTGGAGCAGATCGTACAGTGAAAAATCTCAGTAATCACTGGCAACTCATTCGTCAAAATCTACTCTCTTCTTCCTTAAGTCATAAGAAATATGCTGATCGCAGAAGGTGCAAGGCTCCTTTACTTCGTACTGGAGACAGAGTATTTTTATCCACCAGATTCATACGTCTAAAACAACCTTGTACCAAGTTGGGTCCTAAGTACATTGGACCTTTTCGAATTGTTTCCATTGTTTGTTCTTCTGCATACCGCCTGGCCTTACCCAAGACTCTCAAGATCCATCCAGTGTTTCATGTCTCCCTACTCAAGCCAGTCATCTACAATCGGTACTCTATCAAGAGTAAACCACCTCCTCCACTTTCCGTAGAGGGAACTTCTGAGTTTGAAGTCAGCCAGATTCTCTATTCCAAGCTACGGGGCAATCGGCTGTACTACCTGGTCCATTGGAAGGGTTATCCTATCTCTGAACGATCTTGGGAACCGGCCTCTCATGTTCATGCTCCAGCTCTTGTCAAGTCTTTTCACAAGAAATACCCTGCCAGGCCCGGTCGGGTCCCCCGGAGGGGTCCTTGAGGAGGGGGCACTGTCACGCTCAGCTGCTGGGAAGCTCTGCAGTCCTCTCTGTGTGCTTGATTGACAGGTGTCTGAGCCACCCCTTCCTGATGATGTCACAACCAGGCTTTATATTCTTGGCTTCCTGTTTCTCCAGTGCCAGTTTGTTTGTTAACTTTTTGGCTTCTGATAGGATTTCTCTGAGGAATCTCTCTAACTGCTGCTTTTCTGTTGCCAATCTCTTCAAGGATTTACTATGCTGGATTAACCTTCAACCTCCTGATTACCTGTCTCCAAACAATGCAAGTACTGTTTGTTTTGTGAAACTTTCAATCTGCATGTTTACTCTGCAAATACAATTATTCAGTGTAAACCTTCAAACTGCTTGATATCCTGTTGCCAATCTCAACAAGTACTGATTTAACTGTGTTAACCTTCAAACTACCAGCTTACCTGTTGCTGTCTCTGCAAGTTCTGACAACACAGTGTTAACCTTCAAACTACCTGATTACATGTTGTTAATTCTGCAAGTTCTGACTACACAGTGTTTACCCTCAAACTGCCTGATTACCTGTTGCATACTCTGCAAAGACTGTCTACACAGTGTTAACTCTCAAACTGCCTGATTACCTGTTGCATACTCTGCAAAGACTGTCTACTCAGTGTTAACCCTCAAACTGCCTGATTACCTGTTGCATACTCTGCAAAGACTGTCTACTCAGTGTTAACCCTCAAACTGCCTGATTACCTGTTGCATACTCTGCAAAGACTGTCTACACAGTGTTAACCTTCAGACTGCCTGATAACAAATGACCTACTCCTGCATTATTAACTGTTTCCTGTTTTACCCTTCTTCTGTCTGAGTATAAGTGGACTATCCCTGCTCTCCTGATATTGTGGAAGACATTTCCTGAAACCAGTTCCTTATTCAGAAGTCTATCTGGCTGATATCATGAATTACTTTGGCACAGGCTAACCCTGCTCCATATCGTGAGTACTTTGTTTTTTGGAGGTTGTCCTGGGGTAACGTCCTGGATTAAACTCAGAGTGCAAGGGTGTTGTTTAAGTTCGCCCTAGCATTTGGGTCTTCTTCTGGACATTTCCTTACCTGACACAACTGCATAAGAGGGAGGAGGAGTTTGACGTCTATCGTAATACTTCTTCTGAATCTCTTTAGCATCTTCAATGGCTCTCTGTACAATCAAAAAATTGGAAGCAATGGTATTGGTCAGATCCGATATGAGTGGTGATGTATAATCTGGATTAGGTAGCAGTTGGAAATTGGGATGGAAACCATAATTGATGAAGAACGGGGTTTGTTGAGTGGTTGAGTGTTTAGTGTTGTTAAACACGAATTCTACATATGGTAGGTGTTTAGACCAAGTATGTTGGCTAGAATGACAGTAGGAGCGTAGAAACTGTTCTACCCACTGGTTGCTCCTCTCCGTCTGGCCATTCGTTTGAGGATGGTAAGAGGATGATAGCCTTTTATCAATGGAGATATGTTTACAAAATGCAGCCCATAGAGCACTTGTGAATTGAGATCCGCGGTCCGTTAGAATTTTCTTTGGCAAACCATGCAATTTGAAGACATGAGAGAGAAGAAGTTGTATTGTTTCCACAGCAGTGGGGAGTTTGTGAAAGGGTATTAAGTGGATCATTTTACTGAAGAGTCTACTACAACCAGAATTGTAGTGTTAGAACAAGAGCTTGGGAGATGAACTATATAGTCTAGAGCAATTTCTTCCCATGGCTTGGATGGTGTAGGAATAGGCAGCAACAACCCATAAGGTGCAATCTTTGATCTTTTAGAAATGGTACATATTTGACAACTATTGACATAGGCAGCTATTTCAGACGACATGTTAGGCCACCAGTAGGAACGTCGAATCAGATCCACAGTCTTGGTAATACCACAGTGACCAGCTAAAAGGGAGTCATGTACTGAATGTTATAGAATGGGTCTAACATTTTGAGGTACATACATTTTATCCTTATAACAGAACAGTTGATCATGGTTTTTGTGTAGGAGGTATGTGGGTTTATTTTGATCTTTATTTTGTTCTTCTCTGAGAAATGGTAAAGAATCAGTTAGAAACAAAAGCAATTTGTTTTCTGGAATTAGGCTTTGATTTGATGGGGTTTCAATTCCTTTTAGTGGTAATCTGGAGAGGGCATCAGCCTTACCGTTTTTCACAGCAGGTCTATAGGTGATCAGGAAGTTAAACCTTGAAAGGAAAAGGTTCCAGCGAACATGGCGGCCACTAAGACTTTTTGTAGATTTCAGGTATTGCAGGTTTCTGTGATCGGTATATACAATAGTAGGGAATGTAGCGCCTTCTAAAAGATGTCGCCAATGTTCAAATGCAACCTTAATTGCTAGGAGTTCCTTATCTCCTACAGGATAATGAGTAGTTGATTCAAGTAGTTGAATTTGAAGTAGAAAACGCTGTGAAAAGCTGCTTTTTTTACTTTAATAACTAAGGCCTGGATTATGAGTGGAGCGCAAAATTGCGCTTTCATGAGCATGATATTTGCGCTCCACTTAGTAATACCAGTGCATGCAAATGTGCTCTGGTGTTACAAGTTATGCACAATGCGAAAGCAACCACGCGTTTCGCATTTCCTGGAAGCCTTGCGCTCATAAGAGCGTGCTTCCATAGGCTCCAATGGGAGCCCAGTTCTCATGCCGTGAGACACGGCAAATAACCTATCGCAGCTCAGGGGGTAAGATGCGCAGCATTGGACAGCAAATTCTAAAGATATATTTATATGAATATGCATATTAACACATAAATATATAGGTATATAAGCATATACATATATATTACCAGTGAAAACACAATACATAAAGATGAAATTAACTGTCCACTTTATTTAGAGGCAATTGGGGCACATTTTATTAATTAACCAGAGCTCTGACTTCTGGTTAAAGGGACAGTCTACAATAAACTTTCATGATTCAGATAGAGAATGTAATTTAATACAATTTTCCAATTTACTTTTATCACCAATTTTGCTTTGTTCTTTTCGTATTCTTAGTTGAAAGCTAAACCTAGGAGGTTCATATGCTAATTTCTAAGTCCTTGAAGGCCGCCTCTTCTCTCAGGGCATTTTGACAGTTTTTCACCACTAGTGGGTGTTAGTTCATGTGTGTCATATAGATAAGACTGTGCTCACGCACGTGGAGTTCAGGTGAGCTAGCTCTGATTGGCTAAAATGGATGTCTGTCAAAAAAAATGAAATAAGGGGCAGTTTGCAGAGAATTAGATACAAGGTAGTCACAGAGGTAAAACGTGTATGTATATAACTGTGTTGGTTGTGCAAAACTAGGGAATGGGTAATAAATGGATTATCTATCTTTTTAAACAATAAATTTCTGTTGTAGACTGTCCCTTTAATTGTGCTAAGCGCAAAGTGCTCCTGCAAGCTCATGGGAGCATTAACCAGCCACTTGTAGTAGCTAGTTATTTAACGTGCTCCCATAAATTTGCCCCTTTACGGGCGCACAATAAAAAATCACTCCACTTGTAATATAGCACAAATCCAATCATTAGAGAACCCTAAAAGGCCAAATTTACCTTTAGCTGTTCAGTTGCTCAATTATTGTTACATCTGGTGTGGATCTGATTTGTCAGGTTCCTTGTGAGCTGTAGTTGAGCATTTCTGTGCCAAAGGAAGGCTGACAATCATGGTCTATTATAATTTCCTGCATATGGAATTCCTGATGTCAAGCATGCATACCTTCAACTTAAACTGTATCTAGCAGAGCTCTTGACTGCCCCACATTTTGCAGGTTTTTTTTTTTTTAAAGGGACAGTTTACTCAAAAATATTCTCCCTTTTAATTTGTTCCCAATTATCCATTTTACCTGCTGGAGTATATTAAATTGTTTACAAGTATTTCCATTAAAATTATATTGGCATATGAATTAGTTTATTTAGCCTGTAGTATCCCCACCCATCCTGAAAGTTTTTGGCCTCAAGGCCAAGCTGTGTTAACACAGCCAGTAGAAGAAATGACACTCCCAGTGGGTTATAGAATAGATAAGGTAATAAAATGTTAATTTTCCATTGTTCTCTCTAAGTACTGGTGATTGGTTTATGGACAGATATAAGATAAAGAAGCAAGTATATTTGCACAACGTGATAAAGTAATGAGATCTGATTATATCTACAAGCGCTCAACCCATTTTATTAGGTTGTGGCTTCAAAACACAAAATCAGCTCATTCATATTCACAAATAAGCATTAAAAAAGCAAATCTCATGCATTTTAAACTCTGCAGCTTGTAAAAAAGTATTTGGAAACACATTAAGGGAAAAACTATTTTATAGTATATTGTCCCTTTAAGAACTCTTTAGTGTTGTCCCTACTAGAAATGCACCACTTAAAGGGACAGTTTGTTTTTCCCTTAATGTATTTCCAAAGACTTATTATACCAGCTGCAGACTATAAAATGTACTATTACCTTTTTGGGTTTATTTGTGTATATGAAATAGCTGCTTTTGGGCTTTGAAACCACAGCCAATTACAATGGGTTGAGCTTGCAGGTAAACTCAGATCTCATGTTATCATTTTGTGTACACACACGTGCTTCCTTATCGTATATCTGTTCTTTAATATTGACTGGACCCTGGGCAAACATTTTCTTGCCCCCCCCCATGCAATTTCGCTCTCCACCCCAACATCCCAAAAAACAATTAAATCAATTTATGGGCTAATCATTTTAAAAAAATATGAAATAAATTGCAATATGTGAAACTGGACCTAAGCAGTACTAATAAGTAAATAAATATATAAATTCCTCCACTGTGGATTAATTAATTTATTTACTAATTAATTAACAGCTAGATTACGAGTTTTGCGTTATGAGCGGCTCGGTACTAACTTGCAAGTTAATTCCACCGTTCACCTCCCTATAGCGCTGCTATTACAGGTTTTCAAAAACCCGGCGTTAGCAGGCAATATGTCAGCATTGAGCTCCATACCGCACTCAAATACCAGCACTGCTGTGAGCTTCTTGTATGTGCTCGTGCACGATTTCCCCATAGACATCAGTGGGGAGAGCCGGCTAAAAAAAAAGCAATAAAGGAGCGAAAAGCTCTGTAACGCAGCCCCATTGATTCCTATGGGGAAAGAAAATTTATGTTTACACCTAACACCCTAACATAAACCTGAGTCTAAACACCCCTAATCTGCTGCCCCCGACATCGCCGACACCTACATCACACTTACTAATCTGCCGCCCCTGACATCGCCGCCACCTACCTACACTTATTAACCCCTAATCTGCCGCCCCAATGTCGCCCACAACTACCTACACTTATTAACCCCTAATCTGCTGCCTCCGACACCTACATTATACTTATTAACCCCTAATCTGCTGCCTCCGACATCTCAGACAACTACCTACATTTATTAACCCCTAATATGCCACCCCTAACATCGCAGACACCTACATTACAGTTATTAACCCCTAATCTGACGCCCCCAACATCGCAGCCACTATACTAACATTATTAACCCCTAACCCTAAGTCTAACCCTAGCACCCACTGACTTTAACATAATTAAAATAAAGCTAAATAAAAATTACAATTAATACCTAAATAATTCCTATAAAATAAAACCTAAGCTAGCTACACTATAACTAATAGTTACATTGTATCTATCTTAGGTTTTATTTTTATTTCACAGGTAAGTTTGTATTTATTTTAACTAGGTAGACTAGTTAGTAAATAGTTATTAACTATTTACTAACTATCTAGCTAAAATAAATACAAACTTACCTGTAAAATAAAACCTAACCTGTCTTACACTAACACCTAACCTTACACTACAATTAAATCAAATACATTAATTAAATAGAATTAACTAAATTGCAAAAAAAATAAACACTAAATTACACAAAATAAAAAAGAAATTATCGAATATTTAAACTAATTACACCTAATCTAAAAGCCCCCCAAAATAAAAAAAACCCTAGCCTAAACTAAACTGCCAATAGCCCTTAAAAGGGCCTTTTGCGGGGCATTGCCCCAAAGAAATCAGCTCTTTTACCTGTAAAAAAAATACAAACAACCCCCCAACAGTAAAACCCACCACCCACACAACCAAACCTCCCAAATAAAATCCTATCTAAAAAACTTAAGCTCCCCATTGCCCTGAAAAGGGCATTTGGATGGGCATTGCCCTTAAAAGGGCATCTAGCTCTTTTTCAGCCCAAACCCTAAGCTAAAAATAAAACCCACCCTATAAACCCTTAAAAAAAACCTAACTAACCCCCGTAGATCCAATTACAGTTTTTGAATATCGAACATCCATCCTCAATGAAGCTGAGAGAAGTCTTCATCCAAGCGGCAATAAGTCCTCAACGAAGCCAGGAGAAGTCTTCATCCAAGCGGCAAGAAGTGATCCTCCATGCGGGCAGAAGTCTTCATCCAGACAGCATCTTCTCTCTTCATCCTTCCGACGCGGAGCCGCTCCATCTTCAAGACATCCGGCGCGGACCATCCTCTACTTTCGATGGGCTACTGAAGAATGAAGGTTCCTTTAAGGGACGTCATCCAAGATGGCGTCCCTTGAATTCTGATTTGCTGATAGAATTCTATCAGCTAATCGGAATTAAAGGTGAAAAAATCCTATTGGCTGATGCAATCAGCCAATAGGATTCAGCTTCAATCCTATTGGCTGATCCAATCAGCCAATAGGATTGAGCTGAACATATTCTGTGACCTACCACTAGAAAACAGTCTTGAAAAAGGTCCCTGCGAGGACTGAAACGTTGACTGGAAATTTATTGATGAAAGAATAATAAAATGATGTTCATTAAGACCTGTGAGTGCCTCTTCCTACTTTGAAGTATATATATATATATATATATATATATATATATATATATATATATATATATATATATATATATATATATATATGAAAAATAAAACAGTATGTGGTTACAGCCCTTTTTTACACATATTTAAGTTAGCAAAGGTTCAGGCTACTGAAGAATGAAGAATGAAGGTTCCTTTAAGGGACGTCATCCAAGATGGCGTCCCTTGAATTCTGATTTGCTGATAGAATTCTATCAGCTAATCGGAATTAAAGGTGAAAAAATCCTATTGGCTGATCCAATCAGCCAATAGGATTGAGCTGAACATATTCTGTGACCTACCACTAGAAAACAGTCTTGAAAAAGGTCCCTGCGAGGACTGAAACGTTGACTGGAAATTTATTGATGAAAGAATAATAAAATTATGTTCATTAAGACCTGTGAGTGCCTCTTCCTACTTTGAAGTATATATATATATATATATATATATATATATATATATATATATATATATATATATATGAAAAATAAAACAGTATGTGGTTACAGCCCTTTTTTACACATATTTAAGTTAGCAAAGGTTTACTTTCACCTCCCACAGTCTGAATGGATATGTTTGCAAATGGGAACAGTTGATGTCCCTCCAGCTTCACTTAGAACTGCTATACCAACAACTTCATATAGCAGCGAAGCATATAGTCACACTTATAAAAGTCCTCATCACAGAATAATCAATCCTTATATTATATTAGCGTGCAATGCACAACTTCAGCACAACTCATATTTTAAAACTTGTCATTTATTAGTAGCATTACAACTCATGGTTTCAGGACACATACAGGAGTGTAGGTAGAAACGGAACCACAGTTATGTCAGCTAACGCGCTTCACGCAAGGCCATCTGCTTTGATATTAGCAGTTTTTTTATTGTTGGAGTCATGACTTGCTGCTGTGCAGTTGGTTTCAGTTGTCATTTTAATTACAAATATATTTATGTTGTGATACTTTCACGTTAATGTTTTAGATTTATATTAATTTAATCTGTGTCTCCATTTTCAAAGAACCAACACTCTGGACACATCAAATGAGACATATTTTAAGAGCTGCAGATATGATCCTGTTTTGAATCCATATTGTCCAGTCTTCAAAATAGAAGAGATCATCAATGCAACGGGCCACAGTTTTGAGGATATAGCATATCTGGTAATTTTTATTATTTCATGTATGTTAATTTGATGTTTTTTATTGAGCATGCTTTTGTTTCTACTATGCAAGGATTGTTCTATACCATAACATTTTGGTGGGGATAACACAAATGACCAGATATCAAGGGTGATAATGGTGGTAAATCCTTTATTCTACTAATTGTTCTTTATTTTTAATCCTATCTACCCCTATAACACCGCCCCTGTAACATCTATTTCACAAATCCAGGGAAGCTGACACCTTTGAGGTTTTGCATAATACAACAATAATTGCTAGATTACAAGTGGAGCGCTAATTGATTGCGTTCCCGCTCGCAGTAGCAATTAGCGCTCAGATCTCTGGCTAATTTGCTACAAGTGCCCTAAATGCCCCCCAAATAATTTAATAAAAAAATACTCTACTAGGCCGTTTTAAGGGGTTAAAAGTTGGCGGGTGTTAGAAAAAAAAAACGGCACCAAAAAGTGCCTTTACATTACGTTCTATGGGGAATGTGTGTTCACTATAAATATATATGTATATGCTTATATACATATATATATATATGTATGTGTTATTATGTGTATATACATATATTAACACATAAATATATATGTATATAAGCATATACTGTAATATATATTTAAAATTGCTGCCATCGCTGCGCTACTTTGCTACACTTAGGTTCTGTGCCCTGTATTACGGCATCAGAACGAGGCTCCCATTGGAGCCTATAGAAGCATGCTTTCGTGAGTGCAATGCTTCCGTGCAATGCGAATGCCAGGTCGCATTCGCATTGCACCTCACTTGTAATACCAGCGCATATAAGCGTGTGCTGGTGTTACTAAATTGAGCGAAAATATAGCTTTCGTAGAAGCAATATTTTCCACTCAAATTATAATCTGGCCCCAAATAGAAGTTACTCAATGTTCCCCACAC
Organism: Bombina bombina; assembly: GCF_027579735.1. Lineage (NCBI taxonomy): Eukaryota > Metazoa > Chordata > Amphibia > Anura > Bombinatoridae > Bombina > Bombina bombina. Next base: position 323,687,878 of record NC_069500.1, on the reverse strand, counting down.
AAAATAACAAGGGCACTATTGAGGCAGTCTTCTCACTTATCTTAGTCTTGATAGATACTTATTGAGTCTGTATCTTTACTTATTTCTATTGTGAGAAGTGGTGCTTGCATTCATTACTTGAATTCCACAAACAATTGGGATATAGAATCCCTGAAAGAGAAATGCTTGGATAGCACTCTATGCCCAGACTACATGAGTAGAGGCAGTACTTATTAAAATTTAACCTTTATTAGTTATATATTAAAAAATGGGTAAACAGAAAAACATCTAAAATTTCTTCTATCGTGTAAAGATATATACTGAGCGAGATCAATTATTCTATATTTGGCCTGGTACCAATTAATGTATTTTTTGATCTCACTGTATCTTTGATACCCTTCAGTGGGTAGTTTATATCAGAGTTGGGGTGTGATAAAGGTTCATTAATAATAACTTGTTGTAGATCACACTCTAGTCCTGGAGAGTGAGTACTTAGGGTTTGTCACTTATTGTGAAGTGATATGTTCTGTTGATGCATACTGAATTGATTGAATGTTGAATTGAAGCTAGAAAAATCTTTATACACAAAGGAAATTTGATATTTCAGCATAACATTACGCCTTATCTGAGTATCGAATCTACCCAGTATTGATTTTAGGTAATTATAAAACTTAATTCACAACTTTCTAACTAATCTGGGTATTGAGCCTGCCCAGTGCTTGGGTTTAGTGATTATAGAGCTTTATTCAAATGGTTGCTCTGACTTGTGGGATTTGGTGATTTATGTAAGATTGTTTATTCTGTGGTCTGCACTGTATTTATCTATGTCAAGTACTATTATCAGTTAATCATCTTGTGTACTTTTGTAACATGAATAGCCACATATGTTACGCATCCACATTATGCCTGCAACATTTTTATCTCTTGAATAAAGGTTTCAATCTGCCGTTATTAATTCTGAAATGGAGTTCTCAACCCCAATACTTATGGACAGTACTGTATGCTATCATTGAGATTAGTATTAGTTTATCAGGCAACTTTAGTTGCAGTATTACTGATTATTGTTACCCGCTGTGATTGTTTATATATTGGGTTAAAATGGTATATGTCTTTATAAAGTAGATTCAATCATTTACCCCCATGCGTACAGACAGTGCTATGTGTTATTATTCCGATTAACTGTAGTTATATCAGGAGATTTTGAATATTGTGTCTCTGTATTCACAGATCACGCTCTACTATTATGTAATCAGACACCCACAGTCTCTTTTACGGCTGAGCCGTTAGATATTGTAGCGGTATAGATTATTGGTATAGATCACTCTCCACCATTGTGCAGTCAAACACCCACAGTCTCTTTTGCGGTTAAGCCGTTAAATGTTATAACAATATTGATTATTAGTAATGTAATTGTTTACTGGTAGGGTTAAGTTAATATATATTTTTCTAGAATAGATTCAATCATTCACCCCCTTTCATACAGGCAGTGCTAGGTGCTGTTATTCAAATATTTCAATAGATTGTGGATACTGTATCTCTGTGTTCACAGATTACTATCCACTATTGTGCGATCGAACACCCGCAACCTCCTCTGCGGCTGAGCCGTTAGCTATTGTAGCGGTATTGGTTGTTATTATTCACTGTAACTGTTTGCGTATTAGGTTAGATTAGTATGTATCTTTCTAAAGCAAAATCATTTCCTTCACCCCTTGCATACAGACAGTGCTATATGCTGTAGTTAGGATTAACTTTAGTTCTATCAATGGCGTGTGGATACTATGTTTTTTGGTTCACAGATTTCTCTCCACTATCGTGCAATCAAACACCCACAACTTCCTTTGCGGCTAAGCCGTTATATATTGTAGCAGTATTAATTATTCTTGTTCACTAAGACTGTTTGCATATTGGGTTAAATTGGTATGTATCTTTCTAAAACCGATTCAGTCATTCACCCCCATGCACACAGACAGTGCTGCATACTTTTCTTTTAATTAGCTTTAGTTATATCATTGGAGTGTGGATACTGTGTCTCTATGCTCACAGATCACTCTCCACTAGTGTGCGATCGACCACCCACAACCTCCTTTGCGGCTATGCCGTCAGAAATTATTACGGTACTACTGATAGGTATCTTTACATACGATAGATTTCTATTAAAATATACAACACTTGCAGGACCCCATTGTCCCACACAACCCCTCTGACGCGTTTCGCCTGTTTAGGCTTTGTCAAAGGCGGCGGGCCGCCGTGGTTGAACCTATTTATGCGTGCCAAATCGGATGTCCTGCCTCTATAGTTTGCTTATTGGTTTAATTGGCCGCGATTGATTTCCTGGCCGCCAATTGGGATCCATTTACTGCGTGGTGTTTTTGACTTGTTAAGGAGGACATCACCTTATCTTATTCACGGTTGTTAAGGTGGATAATTATATTCCATTAACTAAAGTTTATTTTGGTTCATGTTAGGCTTTCCGTTTTGTGTAAATTAGTATGTTAAACTTACACATATTGACAAGTATGCTTGTCCTGTCTATTCCCCAATGGTCAAAGAATCATCTATTTCTATTGTTCCTTTACTAAATTAATGTATATATATATTACGAAAACATTATTATTGGCTTTTGGTAGTGCATCTTATTGGTGCTACTGTGTTTGTTTTCTTAATCTACTAAGTGAATTTGTGAACACTAAAAAACTGTGTCTAAGAAGAAAAATCAAAATAATAATTAATTATATAAGATAAAGAGAATTGTGAAAAGTGAATGTTGTGTTGAAAAATTATATATTTTTTTTTTTTTTGGATTTTTAGTTATTGAGGATTAATAAACCGTGAAAGTGTATGTGAAAATTAAAGAAGTGTTGGTTGTTGTGAAATTCACAAAACAGAACTGGTACACTGACTCCTAGAGTCCTGGAGTCTTGTAGATGTTGTATATTCTAGGAGAATACAACCTTGTTTATTAAATTTACAAACATTTTTACTTACTATATATTTCTGTTTCTGGTTGTGCTTCGATATTTAGGATTTGAATATCCTATTGAATGTTACTATGTACCTGATTTTTTAGATTTCGGATCTCCCTCTAATGTTTGGGATTATGTTTATAAATTTTTGTACTTTTTTTCTCTTTTCTTTCTCTTCCCCTAATTCGTGCCCTTATATTTTGACCAGTAATGTTAAAATGTGCTCTATCTAAGTGATTAACCAGTGGTGGAATAGCTCCTATGCTATTCTGGTGCTGTATTATTTTATGATATGTCATCATCTACTGTCAATCTTGTGATGTGTCCTTTATGCATTGTGTTTGAGTTTTGTGACAAACATTTAACATTTACATTGTGTTTTAACTTTGTGACAACCTTTTAATCTAATTTTTGTGCTTGCTTGGTGAGGAGTGCTGGTGCTGGGTGTAATATGTTTTCTTAATGGTCCCTCTCTGGGTTCCTGATGATTCTATTGTCTCTCTCTTTTGGATTTTGATTCTTCCTACTGTTGTAGTTTCACTTGTCGCTTTCATGTTTATAGAAATACATAATAATTGTTGTTTTCATTGATGCCATTGGGATGTACTGAGTTCAATAGATATATCCATTTACTCTCAGCTTTTTGGAGCAATCTTTCCAGATCTCCCCCTCTGATCCCTAATTTGATTTGTTCTATTCCCCAGCATAACAAGTCTTTGGCATTCGAATTATGTTTGTGTAGAAAATGGAAAGCTACACTTGTTATGGTCTTGCCCTCTTCCACGTCTTTTCTGGCATTTTTAATATTTCTTAAGTGTTCCATCAGCCTAATTCTCATCATACGTGTGGTCATACCCACGTAATAAAGCTGACAGGTACACTGTAATACATAGATCACCCCTTGGGTATTGCAACTAATATAGTTGTTAATACGATGAGTGAATCCGAATCTGTCAGTAATTGTGTTGGTTTTTTTGATGTATTGACATGTGGAGCACGTACCACACTTGAAACAACCTGGAGTAAATGCAGTCATGGTTCTCTTTCTTGTATAATGACTCTTTGTCAGTAGATCTTTCATATTTCTTGATCTTCTGTATCCTATCTCAGGTCTTTCTCCAAGTTGGAATTTCAGTGCTGGATCAGAAGTTAAAACATGCCAGTGCTTGTTGATTATACTTTTGATTTGATTTATTTATGAAGAGTATGTTAAAATCAGTCTTGTTTTATTATCCTGTTTCTTCCTTTTTTTGTCAATAGCTCTCTTCTATTGATTTTCATAGCCTTGTTTCTGGCCTTTTTTATACTCGTCTTGCTATATCCTCTCTTGATTAGCCTTTCTTCCAGTTCTTTAGCTCGAGTTTTGAATGTACACAAATCTGTACAGTTCCTTCTAGTTCTTAAGAATTCACCAGTTGGTAATCCTCTTATTGTTCCGGGTGCATGTGCACTGGATTGGTGCAATAGGCTATTAGTCGCCGTTCTCTTCCTATACAGGTCAGTTGTAATTCTCCCATCTGCTTCCTTTTTAATTTTTAGATCACGGAAGGCAATTTCTTCTTGGCTAGCTTCTGATGTTAGTTTGATGTTTAAATCGTTAGAATTCAATAAATTTAAGAATTCTTGTAAGCTGTCATATGTTCCTTCCCGTATGAATAAGATGTCATCAATAAATCTGAGCCAAAGGGGTATATTATCTGTATATTTTGAATTGTTCTCAGTAAAAACATGTTCAGCCTCCCACCATCCCATAAACAGATTTGCATATGTAGGGGCACATGCCGTCCCCATTGCCGTTCCTCGAGTTTGTAAGTAGAAATTATTATCAAATGTGAAGAAATTATATTGCAAGACGAATTTCAACAGGTTAATGATAAATTGATTATGATTTTCATTCTCTTCAGATTTTTGATCTAGGAAGTATCTTACTGCCTGGGTTCCTTTGTCATGATCAATTGAGGTGTATAGTGCCTCTACGTCCGTAGTTACAAGCCACGTATCCTTGTCAATATATACACTGTCTAGTTTTTGCAGGACCTCCATGGTGTCCTGTACATATGAAGGTAGCTCTTGAACAAAAGATCGCAGTCTATAGTCGACATACTGGCTTGCTTTCTCCGTGAGGCAGCCTATACCAGACAGTATCGGTCTTCCAGGAGGATTCACTAAGTTTTTATGAACTTTTGGGATGAGATACAGGGTAGCAACCTTGGGATTCTGAACACTTAGAAATTCTCTTTCTTTTGCTGTGATGATGGTATTATGATATGCTCTGTGAATCATAGAGTTGTAAATCTAGTGGTATCCATTCATTGGATTAAATAGTAATTTCGAATAACACCTTTTGTCATTCAATTGTTTATTTACTTCACGTAGATACATCTCTAATGGCCATATCACTATGTTACCTCCTTTGTCCGAATTTCGGATCACCACATTTTCCCAAGTTTGAATTTCTCTTAGTGCCATTCTTTCTTTGTATGATAGATTTTGTACTTTCGGGTCTAGTTTGAGTTCAGTGATGTCTTGGCAGACCAAATTGTTGAATACTTGGATTTGAGACGCATAGATACTTTTTGGTACATAAGTTGATTTGTTTTTTATTTTTGTTCTCCATTTTTGTTCTGCTGGACAAGTATTGTCTTCCAGTCTTTCAAGCTTTCTAACTCATCTGTGCTCCATCCCTCTATGGGGGGTTCATTATTAAAATGTTTTTTCAACGCCACTTTCCTCAGAAATAATTGGATATCTTTAATTATTTCAAATTTGTTGATGTCTTGTGAGGGACAGAAAGATAAACCCTTTGTTAGAATTGTACATTCAAAACTCGAGCTAAAGAACTGGAAGAAAGGCTAATCAAGAGAGGATATAGCAAGACGAGTATAAAAAAGGCCAGAAACAAGGCTATGAAAATCAATAGAAGAGAGCTATTGACAAAAAAAAGGAAGAAACAGGATAATAAAACAAGACTGATTTTAACATACTCTTCACAAATAAATCAAATCAAAAGTATAATCAACAAGCACTGGCATGTTTTAACTTCTGATCCAGCACTGAAATTCCAACTTGGAGAAAGACCTGAGATAGGATACAGAAGATCAAGAAATATGAAAGATCTACTGACAAAGAGTCATTATACAAGAAAGAGAACCATGACTGCATTTACTCCAGGTTGTTTCAAGTGTGGTACGTGCTCCACATGTCAATACATCAAAAAAACCAACACAATTACTGACAGATTCGGATTCACTCATCGTATTAACAACTATATTAGTTGCAATACCCAAGGGGTGATCTATGTATTACAGTGTACCTGTCAGCTTTATTACGTGGGTATGACCACACGTATGATGAGAATTAGGCTGATGGAACACTTAAGAAATATTAAGAATGCCAGAAAAGACGTGGAAGAGGGCAAGACCATAACAAGCGTAGCTTTCCATTTTCTACACATACATAATTCGAATGCAAAAGACTTGTTATGCTGGGGAATAGAACAAATCAAATTAGGGATCAGAGGGGGAGATCTGGAAAGATCGCTCCAAAAAGCTGAGAGTAAATGGATATATCTATTGAACTCAGTACATCCCAATGGCATCAATGAAAACAACAATTATTATGTATTTCTATAAACATGAAAGCGACAAGTGAAACTACAACAGTAGGAAGAATCAAAATCCAAAAGAGAGAGACAATAGAAGCATCAGGAACCCAGAGAGGGACCATTAAGAAAACATATTACACCCAGCACCAGCACTCCTCACCAAGCAAGCACAAAAATTAGATTAAAAGGTTGTCACAAAGTTAAAACACAATGTAAATGTTAAATGTTTGTCACAAAACTCAAACACAATGCATAAAGGACACATCACAAGATTGACAGTAGAGGATGACATATCATAAAATAATACAACACCAGAATAGCATAGGAGCTATTCCACCACTGGTTAATCACTTAGATAGAGCACATCTTAACATTACTGGTCAGAATATAAGGGCACGAATTAGGGAAAGAGAAAAAAAGTACAAAAATTTATAAACATAATCCCAAACATTAGAGGGAGATCCGAAATCTATTACAAATCAGGTACATAGTAACATTCAATAGGATATTCAAATCCTAAATATCGAAGCAAACCAGAAACAGAAATATATAGTAAGTAAAAATGTTTGTAAATTTAATAAACAAGGTTGTATTCTCCTAGAATATACAACATCTACAAGACTCCAGGACTCTAGGAGTCAGTGTACCAGTTCTGTTTTGTGAATTTCACAACAACCAACACTTCTTTAATTTTCACATACACTTTCACGGTTTATTAATCCTCAATAACTAAAAATCCCAAAAAATAAAATAAAAAAAATATATAATTTTTCAACACAACATTCACTTTTCACAATTCTCTTTATCTTATATAATTAATTATTATTTTGATTTTTCTTCTTAGACACAGTTTTTTAGTGTTCACAAATTCACTTAGTAGATTAAGAAAACAAACACAGTAGCACCAATAAGATGCACTACCAAAAGCCAATAATAATGTTTTCGTAATATATATATACATTAATTTAGTAAAGGAACAATAGAAATAGATGATTCTTTGACCATTGGGGAATAGACAGGACAAGCATACTTGTCAATATGTGTAAGTTTAACATACTAATTTACACAAAACGGAAAGCCTAACATGAACCAAAATAAACTTTAGTTAATGGAATATAATTATCCACCTTAACAACCGTGAATAAGATAAGGTGATGTCCTCCTTAACAAGTCAAAAACACCACGCAGTAAATGGATCCCAATTGGCGGCCAGGAAATCAATCGCGGCCGATTAAACCAATAAGCAAACTATAGAGGCAGGACATCCGATTTGGCACGCATAAATAGGTTCAAGCACGGCGGCCCGCCGCCTTTGACAAAGCCTAAACAGGCGAAACGCGTCAGAGGGGTTGTGTGGGACAATGGGGTCCTGCAAGTGTTGTATATTTTAATAGAAATCTATCGTATGTAAAGATACCTATCAGTAGTACCGTAATAATTTCTGACGGCATAGCCGCAAAGGAGGTTGTGGGTGGTCGATCGCACACTAGTGGAGAGTGATCTGTGAGCATAGAGACACAGTATCCACACTCCAATGATATAACTAAAGCTAATTAAAAGAAAAGTACGCAGCACTGTCTGTGTGCATGGGGGTGAATGACTGAATCGATTTTAGAAAGATACATACCAATTTAACCCAATATGCAAACAGTCTTAGTGAACAAGAATAATTAATACTGCTACAATATATAACGGCTTAGCCGCAAAGGAAGTTGTGGGTGTTTGATTGCACGATAGTGGAGAGAAATCTGTGAACCAAAAAACATAGTATCCACACGCCATTGATAGAACTAAAGTTAATCCTAACTACAGCATATAGCACTGTCTGTATGCAAGGGGTGAAGGAAATGATTTTGCTTTAGAAAGATACATACTAATCTAACCTAATACGCAAACAGTTACAGTGAATAATAACAACCAATACCGCTACAATAGCTAACGGCTCAGCCGCAGAGGAGGTTGCGGGTGTTCGATCGCACAATAGTGGATAGTAATCTGTGAACACAGAGATACAGTATCCACAATCTATTGAAATATTTGAATAACAGCACCTAGCACTGCCTGTATGCAAGGGGGTGAATGATTGAATCTATTCTAGAAAAATATATATTAACTTAACCCTACCAGTAAACAATTACATTACTAATAATCAATATTGTTATAACATTTAACGGCTTAACAGCAAAAGAGACTGTGGGTGTTTGACTGCACAATAGTGGAGAGTGATCTATACCAATAATCTATACCGCTACAATATCTAACGGCTCAGCCGTAAAAGAGACTGTGGGTGTCTGATTACATAATAGTAGAGAGTGATCTGTGAATACAGAGACACAATATTCAAAATCTCCTGATATAACTACAGTTAATCGGAATAATAGCACATAGCACTGTCTGTACGCATGGGGGTAAATGATTGAATCTACTTTATAAAGACATATACCATTTTAGCCCAATATATAAACAATCACAGCGGGTAACAATAATCAGTAATACTGCAACTAAAGTTGCCTGATAAACTAATACTAATCTCAATGATAGCATACAGTACTGTCCATAAGTATTGGGGTTGAGAACTCCATTTCAGAATTAATAACGGCAGATTGAAACCTTTATTCAAAAGAGATAAAAATGTTGCAGGCATAATGTGGATGCGTAACATATGTGGCTATTCATGTTACAAAAGTACACAAGATGATTAACTGATAATAGTACTTGACATAGATAAATACAGTGCAGACCACAGAATAAACAATCTTACATAAATCACCAAATCCCACAAGTCAGAGCAACCATTTGAATAAAGCTCTATAATCACTAAACCCAAGCACTGGGCAGGCTCAATACCCAGATTAGTTAGAAAGTTGTGAATTAAGTTTTATAATCACCTAAAATCAATACTGGGTAGATTCGATACTCAGATAAGGCGTAATGTTATGCTGAAATATCAAATTTCCTTTGTGTATAAAGATTTTTCTAGCTTCAATTCAACATTCAATCAATTCAGTATGCATCAACAGAACATATCACTTCACAATAAGTGACAAACCCTAAGTACTCACTCTCCAGGACTAGAGTGTGATCTACAACAAGTTATTATTAATGAACCTTTATCACACCCCAACTCTGATATAAACTACCCACTGAAGGGTATCAAAGATACAGTGAGATCAAAAAAATAAATTTATTGGTACCAGGCCAAATATAGAATAATTGATCTCGCTCAGTATATATCTTTACACGATAAAAGAAATTTTAGATGTTTTTGTGTTTACCCATTTTTTAATATATAACTAATAAAGGTTAAATTTTAATAAGTACTGCCTCTACTCATGTAGTCTGGGCATAGAGTGCTATCCAAGCATTTCTCTTTCAGGGATTCTATATCCCAATTGTTTGTGGAACCCAAATAGAAGTGTTTAACACCTCCCACCACCATCTAGAACTACCATTGGTACTACACTAACATAAATAAGACTGCAAGAGAGGACTGCAACACCTTACTCTTCTCTCTTACAACCCAGGGATAGCATATAAGCCATGGTGATACTCTGTTTTGTTGCTGGAGATAAGTTAACCACTTCAATAACAAGAAGCCGAATTACTATTTATTTGGAGAAAAAAAATATTTCTGATGGAAATGCATATTTACGGGTTTTTTGTGATCTAATGTGAAAAGTGGAACACACACTATATAAAACTGGCTATGGAGCCAATCACAGTTGATATGTTATTAAGGCAAAAGGACAGCAGTGTGATATGTCTTGAATTTTGTGTATGGTGATGTTGTGTGTAGAACAGGGTGAAACTGTCTGCTGTGAAAGGCTTCAGTAATGAGCAAGTATATGATTAATACTGAATGAAGAAATCTAGGCAGTATTGGCAAGATTATAATTTTTAAGAACTGTAATTAATATACTAAAATGGTTCACCAATTGCCTGTACGGCAAGGGAAAGAACACTTTTTTACAAACATTTCACCTGGCGTGAACATGGTGAGACTGGTGAGACAGAAATTAACATTGATCATTGGTGCCATAGTGGAAAAAAAAACATTCTGCATTTAAAGGACAGTAAACACTTTGGGCAAGATTACAAGTCGCGAGGTATGGGTTTTCCGCACGCGATATTGTCTTTTCTCAATTAATTTCCATTGCCAGATATTACAAGTCTTGAAAAATCGCGATTGCCCATACGCAATTGTCTTTTTACTCAACAATCCTTTCCACGCTCGAAGAGCTGTAGTTAACAGTTTTCCGCAACATAAAAGTTTAACAAAACACTTAAAAAACACATTACAAAGTACAGTTACACTCATATTAACACTGTCTAATAAAAAATATTTTAAAAAAATATTGCACACAAAAGTTATAAGGGCTCAAAGATGTGAGATCTCGGGTTTTAGAAAAAAAAGTCGACAAAGGGATTTTACATTGATATACATAGCGAAACATGGATTTATATGTATAGAGATATGTTTAAAGGGACACTGAACCCATTTTTTTTTTCTTTTGTGATTCAGATAGAGCATGCAATTTTATACAACTTCCTAATTTATTCCTATTATCAATATTTCTTCGTTCTCTTGCTTTCTTCATTTGAAAAAGAAGGCATCTAAGCTATTTTTTTCATTCAGAACCATGGAAAGCACTTGTTTATTGGTGGGTGAATTTATCCACCAATCAGCAAGAACAACCCAGGTTGTTCACTAAAAATGGGCCGGCATCTAAACTTACATTCTTGCATTTCACATAAAGATACCAATAGAATGAAGAAAATTTGATAATAGTAGTAAATTAGAAAGTTTCTTAAAATTGTCTGCTCTATCTGAATCATGAAAGAAAATTTTTTTGGGTTCAGTGTCCCTTTAACTATGGAGATAATTAAAAGATTTTACACATTAAACAATATTTCAGAATGATTTTCAAAGAGATATTCGCATATAGATATCTAGACATATATATATATATATATATATATATTCACATACATATCTCGCAATAAGATCTTTCAGTTCAAAAATCATCTCATATATAGAAAAATATTTATTTATAAATAAATATTTATAAAAATATTTTCGCAATATTTCTATCTTTTGCACTGTTCTACAATGCTAATGTTGTTAATATCTATGTGTTGATTTGGAAGACTTCAATAAAAAACTATTTTCATTTAAAAATATTTTCGCAATATGAAATATTCGCATTTTCATGTACACGTTTCAAGGAGAATACATCATGGGCTTTGCGCAACAGATTAAGGTTTTAGTGTTTTTTTCTCTTCTTAATATGAGGAGAGTCCACGGCTTCATTCCTTACTTGTGGGAATTCAGAACCTGGCCACCAGGAGGAGGCAAAGACACCCCACTTCCCTCATATCCAAGTCATTATTTGCCTTTCATCACAGGAGGTTGGCAGAGAAGTGTCAGAAGATACGGAGTAGTTCCTTATGGAGGGTATCTACCCTTCTGAATGGGACTGGAGTTTTAAGTAGTCTTGTCAGCCTCTCAGTGAGGGCATTGACGAAAGTTAGGTTCTGAAGATGCAGAGAGAGTCTTTCTGCGAACCCATCCAGACTCGTATTAACAGCTCCTAAGCAATCAGTGACGAGTTTCACTGCCTGCTTCCATCACTCAAGTTCATGTCCGGAGCAATGCTTACAAGACTGTCAAACTTGAGAGGCTGTTTCTTCTGTTAAGTGTGATCAGTCCACGGGTCATCATTACTTCTGGGATATTACTCCTCCCCAACAGGAAGTGCAAGAGGATTCACCCAGCAGAGCTGCATATAGCTCCTCCCCTCTACGTCACTCCCAGTCATTCTCTTGCACCCAACGACTAGATAGGATGTGTGAGAGGACTATGGTGATTATACTTAGTTTTTATCTTCAATCAAGAGTTTGTTATTTTAAAATAGCACCGGAGTGTGTTATTATCTCTCTGGCAGAGTTTGAAGAAGAATCTACCATAGTTTTTGTTATGATTTTAGCCGGAGTAGTTAAGATCATATTGCTGTTTCTCGGCCATCTGAGGAGAGGTAAACTTCAGATCAGGGGACAGCGGGCAGATGAATCTGCATAGAGGTATGTAGCAGCTTTTATTTTCTGATAATGGAATTGATGAGAAAATCCTGCCATACCGATATAATGTCATGTATGTATACTTTACACTTCAGTATTCTGGGGAATGGTACTTCACTAGAATTACACTGTAAGAAATACATAAAGCTGTTTAATAACTAGAGATTATGTTTAACGTTTTTGCTGGAATGTAAAATCGTTTTCATTTACTGAGGTACTGAGTGAATAAATGTTTGGGCACTATTTTTCCACTTGGCAGTTGCTTAATCTGTTTTCTGACAGTTTCTGTTCTCCCTCACTGCTGTGTGTGAGGGGGAGGGGCCGTTTTTTGGCGCTTTTACTACACATCAAATATTTCAGTCAGCAACTCATTGTATTCCCTGCATGATCCGGTTCATCTCTACAGAGCTCAGGGGTCTTCAAAACTTATTTTGAGGGAGGTAATTTCTCTCAGCAGAGCTGTGAGAATTGTAGTTTGACTGAGATAAAAAACGTTTATTCTGTAATTTGTTTCCTGCTTTCAGAATTTGTTATCTTTGCTAATGGGATTAAACCTTTGCTAAAGTTGTGTTGTTTACAAGGATTGAGGCTATAACTGTTTCAATTTATTAATTTTCAACTGTCATAGATCTTCTGTGCTTCTTAAAGGCACAGTACGTTTTAATATTATTCTAATTGAATTGTATTTCCAAGTTGCAAGTTTATTTGCTAGTGTGTTAAACATGTCTGATTCAGAGGATGATACCTGTGTCATTTGTTGCAATGCCAAAGTGGAGCCCAATAGAAATTTATGTACTAACTGTATTGATGCTACTTTAAATAAAAGTCAATCTGTACAAATTGAACAAATTTCACCAAACAACGAGGGGAGAGTTATGCCGACTAACTCGCCTCACGTGTCAGTACCTACATCTCCCGCTCAGAGGGAGGTGCGTGATATTGTAGCGCCGAGTACATCTGGGCGGCCATTACAAATCACATTACAGGATATGGCTACTGTTATGACTGAGGTTTTGGCTAAATTACCAGAACTAAGAGGTAAGCGTGATCACTCTGGGGTGAGAACAGAGTGCGCTGATAATATTAGGGCCATGTCAGACACTGCGTCACAGGTGGCAGAACATGAGGACGGAGAACTTCATTCTGTGGGTGACGGTTCTGATCCAAACAGACTGGATTCAGATATTTCAAATTTTAAATTTAAACTGGAAAACCTCCGTGTATTACTAGGGGAGGTGTTAGCGGCTCTGAATGATTGTAACACAGTTGCAATACCAGAGAAAATGTGTAGGTTGGATAAATATTTTGCGGTACCGACGAGTACTGAGGTTTTTCCTATACCTAAGAGACTTACTGAAATTGTTACTAAGGAGTGGGATAGACCCGGTGTGCCGTTCTCACCCCCTCCGATATTTAGAAAAATGTTTCCAATAGACGCCACCACAAGGGACTTATGGCAAACGGTCCCTAAGGTGGAGGGAGCAGTTTCTACCTTAGCTAAGCGTACCACTATCCCGGTGGAGGATAGCTGTGCTTTTTCAGATCCAATGGATAAAAAGTTAGAGGGTTACCTTAAGAAAATGTTTGTTCAACAAGGTTTTATATTGCAACCCCTTGCATGCATTGCGCCGATCACGGCTGCAGCGGCATTCTGGATTGAGTCTCTGGAAGAGAACATTGGTTCAGCTACTCTGGACGACATTACGGACATGCTTAGAGTCCTTAAACTAGCTAATTCATTCATTTCGGAGGCCGTAGTACATCTTACTAAACTTACGGCGAAGAATTCAGGATTCGCCATTCAGGCACGCAGGGCGCTGTGGCTAAAATCATGGTCAGCTGATGTTACTTCTAAGTCTAAATTGCTTAATATACCTTTCAAAGGGCAGACCTTATTCGGGCCCGGGTTGAAAGAGATTATCGCTGACATTACAGGAGGTAAAGGCCATGCCCTGCCTCAGGACAAAGCCAAAGTTAAGGCTAGACAGTCTAATTTTCGTTCCTTTCGTAATTTCAAAGCAGGAGCAGCATCAACTTCCTCTGCACCAAAACAGGAAGGAGCTGTTGCTCGCTACAGACAAGGCTGGAAACCTAACCAGTCCTGGAACAAGGGCAAGCAGGCCAGGAAACCTGCTGCTGCCCCTAAAACAGCATGAATTGAGGGCCCCCAATCCGGGATCGGATCTAGTGGGGGGCAGACTTTCTCTCTTCGCCCAGGCTTGGGCAAGAGATGTCCAGGATCCCTGGGCGCTAGAGATAATATCTCAGGGATACCTTCTGGACTTCAAATACTCTCCTCCAAGAGAGAGATTTCATCTGTCAAGATTGTCAACAATCCAGACAAAGAAAGAGGCGTTTCTACGCTGCGTACAAGAGCTCTTGTTAATGGGAGTAATCCATCCAGTTCCACGATCGGAACAGGGACAGGGGTTTTACTCAAATCTGTTTGTGGTTCCCAAAAAAGAGGGAACTTTCAGACCAATCCTGGACTTAAAGATCCTAAACAAATTCCTAAGAGTTCCATCGTTCAAGATGGAGACTATTCGGACAATTTTACCTATGATCCAAGAGGGTCAGTACATGACCACTGTAGATTTAAAAGATGCTTACCTTCACATACCGATTCACAAAGACCATTATCGGTACCTAAGGTTTGCCTTCCTAGACAGGCATTACCAGTTTGTGGCTCTTCCATTCGGATTGGCTACAGCTCCAAGAATCTTCACAAAGGTTCTGGGTGCTCTTCTGGCGGTACTAAGACCGCGGGGAATCTCGGTAGCTCCATACCTAGACGACATTCTGATACAAGCTTCAAGCTTTCAAACTGCCAAGTCTCATACAGAGTTAGTGCTGGCATTTCTAAGGTCACATGGATGGAAGGTGAACGAAAAGAAAAGTTCACTCGTTCCACTCACAAGAGTTCCCTTCCTGGGGACTCTTATAGATTCTGTAGAAATGAAGATTTACCTGACAGAGGACAGGCTAACAAGACTTCAAAGTGCTTGCCGCACCCTACATTCCATTCAACACCCGTCAGTGGCTCAATGCATGGAGGTAATCGGCTTAATGGTAGCGGCAATGGACATAGTACCCTTTGCACCCTTACACCTCAGACCACTGCAACTGTGCATGCTAAGTCAGTGGAATGGGGATTACCCAGACTTATCCCCTTCTCTGAATCTGGATCAAGAGACCAGAAATTCTCTTCTATGGTGGCTTTCTCGGCCACATCTGTCCAGGGGGATGCCATTCAGCAGACCAGACTGGACAATTGTAACAACAGACGCCAGCCTTCTAGGTTGGGGTGCCGTCTGGAATTCTCTGAAGGCTCAGGGACAATGGAGTCAGGAGGAGAGTCTCCTGCCAATAAACATTCTGGAATTGAGAGCAGTTCTCAATGCCCTCCTGGCTTGGCCCCAGTTGACAACTCGGGGGTTCATCAGGTTTCAGTCGGACAACATCACGACTGTTGCTTACATCAACCATCAGGGAGGGACAAGAAGCTCCCTAGCTATGATGGAAGTATCAAAGATAATTCTCTGGGCAGAGTCTCACTCTTGCCACCTGTCAGCAATCCACATCCCGGGAGTGGAGAACTGGGAGGCGGATTTCTTAAGTCGTCAGACTTTTCATCCGGGGGAGTGGGAACTTCATCCGGAGGTCTTTGCCCAAATACTGCGACGTTGGGGCAAACCAGAGATAGATCTCATGGCGTCTCGACAGAACGCCAAGCTTCCTCGTTACGGGTCCAGATCCAGGGATCCAGGAGCAGTCCTGATAGATGCTCTGACAGCACCTTGGGACTTCAGGATGGCTTACGTGTTTCCACCCTTCCCGTTGCTTCCTCGATTGATTGCCAGAATCAAACAAGAGAGAGCATCAGTGATTCTAATAGCACCTGCGTGGCCACGCAGGACTTGGTATGCAGACCTGGTGGACATGTCATCCTGTCCACCTTGGTCTCTACCTCTGAAGCAGGACCTTCTGATACAGGGTCCCTTCAAACATCAAAATCTAACTTCTCTGAAGCTGACTGCTTGGAAATTGAACGCTTGATTTTATCAAGACGTGGGTTTTCTGAGTCAGTTATTGATACCTTAATACAGGCTAGGAAACCTGTTACCAGAAAGATTTACCATAAGATATGGCGTAAATACCTATATTGGTGTGAATCCAAAGGTTACTCTTGGAGTAAGGTTAGGATTCCTAGGATATTGTCTTTTCTACAAGAAGGTTTAGAAAAGGGTTTATCTGCTAGTTCATTAAAGGGACAGATCTCAGCTCTGTCCATTCTGTTACACAAACGTCTGTCAGAAGTTCCTGACGTCCAGGCTTTTTGTCAGGCTTTGACCAGGATTAAGCCTGTGTTTAAAACTGTTGCTCCACCATGGAGTTTAAACCTTGTTCTTAATGTTTTACAGGGCGTTCCGTTTGAACCCCTTCATTCCATTGATATAAAGTTGTTATCTTGGAAAGTTCTATTTTTAATGGCTATTTCCTCGGCTCGAAGAGTCTCTGAATTATCAGCCTTACATTGTGATTCTCCTTATTTGATTTTTCATTCGGATAAGGTAGTCCTGCGTACTAAACCTGGGTTCTTACCTAAGGTAGTTACTAACAGGAATATCAATCAAGAGATTGTTGTTCCTTCTTTATGCCCAAATCCTTCTTCAAAGAAGGACCGTCTACTGCACAACCTGGATGTAGTCCGTGCTCTAAAATTTTACTTACAGGCAACTAAGGAATTTCGACAAACGTCTTCTCTGTTTGTCATTTACTCTGGGCAGAGGAGAGGTCAAAAAGCTTCCGCTACCTCTCTTTCTTTTTGGCTTCGTAGCATAATTCGTTTAGCTTATGAGACTGCTGGACAGCAGCCTCCTGAAAGAATTACAGCTCATTCTACTAGAGCTGTGGCTTCCACTTGGGCCTTCAAGAATGAGGCCTCTGTTGAACAGATTTGCAAGGCTGCAACTTGGTCTTCGCTTCATACTTTTTCCAAGTTTTACAAATTTGACACTTTTGCTTCATCGGAGGCTATTTTTGGGAGAAAGGTTCTTCAGGCAGTGGTTCCTTCTGTATAAAGAGCCTGCCTATCCCTCCCGTCATCCGTGTACTTTTGCTTTGGTATTGGTATCCCAGAAGTAATGATGACCCGTGGACTGATCACACTTAACAGAAGAAAACATAATTTATGCTTACCTCATAAATTCCTTTCTTCTGTAGTGTGATCAGTCCACGGCCCGCCCTGTTTTTAAGGCAGGTAAATATTTTTTAATTTATACTCCAGTCACCACTTCACCCTTGGCTTTTCCTTTCTCGTTGGTCCTTGGTCGAATGACTGGGAGTGACGTAGAGGGGAGGAGCTATATGCAGCTCTGCTGGGTGAATCCTCTTGCACTTCCTGTTGGGGAGGAGTAATATCCCAGAAGTAATGATGACCCGTGGACTGATCACACTACAGAAGAAAGGAATTTATCAGGTAAGCATAAATTATGTTTTTTCTGTTCCACGGCATAGATTCCTATAAGATCGTTTCATTTTTTATACACATATGATAACTCAAGAAGACAGGGTCACAGTGTGGCTCCTTTTATCTGTATGGAATCAAGGGTTAATATCTACGGAAGGGGATTATTGAACAGGGGGGATTATTCACATAAATTGTTTTATTATGTTTATGCTGCGACATGTGTGAGATTAGGCTCATGCAGATGTGTAACGTACAGGTTTACTTTAGTATTTGAGATAAGCTGCGCAGTCTGTTAAGCTTGGCCTGCTTTTTCCTATAGCAGTGGCGGTCCTGCATAGCGCACCACATGACCGGGTGTGATCACACTGATTTCCTGGTTCCTGACCGTGCGGTTTAAGGAGACAAAGTGGTTTCTCTGTGTGGCTTGGGTCATAGGAGGTGGTGAGTGCCCCAGCCATTGGGGGTATAAAGGTGTCATTTTATATTGTTTTCTATAGTCCGTTTTATAAGCGCAAGCTATGGAGGACTCTGATACGTTAGAGGCCTCTTTACCTAAGTCTAATACCTGTCTATATTGTGAGGAGGCCACGGTATACAAGCCTGCACAATTATGTTCCACATGCCTTGATAAGGTAATCATGTCAAGGAAAGTCAATATGTTTAGTACCACTGAGCCGTCCTCTAATGAGGTGTCTCCGTCCCGTGAGGTGCGCACCCTACAGTCATCTTCTATTACACATGCAGCTTCCCGTAGCACTCCTGATCCTCCATCTGGAGGGGCCCTTTTTTTTTTGTAATTTTTTTTTTTATTGAGGTAATCTGGATAGAATACATGCATATTAAAACAAATATGTCCCCTAGGGTTACAGGGGGGACCTAAAACTCTTATTACATAAATGCATGAAACTGTACATATAGAAAAGATCAAAGGCTGGTTTAACATTACTAACAGAATATTACACAGGATCCTGTGTCGATCACACCAGCTAGTACCTCGAGATGGATTTTCTGGGCTTTAAAGTCATTTGTCACTCCACCTCCCAGGGCTATGTATCTATCTACCTTCTTTAATCTGGATCACACTGGATGAAAAAAACTAGTGTTAGCTCTCTCTTTTCAGACTCCCAAAGGTATTGTATTTGCCTACCAAGCCATTAGGAGAATAACTCTAAACTATCGATAATTCGGGCTCAGGGACCCGATGCCTCTTTGAGAATGGCTGCAGCCAACATTGGATAGGTGAGATATCAATCGACTAAGCTAAGGGACAGTAGGCCAATAGGTCACAGCAAGTCAGCCTCGTCTATTCTCAACCATGCCCCGGCTGGCGGATTGGGGGGAAGGGGGGAAGGGGTCACGTGGGGAAAGATGATGGTGTAAGGGAGGGGTTCGCCTCTCTTATACGAGAGACTATTGTTTAGTAGTGCACTAACGCATAGGTTTTATGGTTAGTTATGGAGAGAATCAAGGGTTGCCATGGGGATCTTGTCTGTGGGACCAGAGATCCCAAATTTTCCAGTAGGAATCAATTTTGTTCAGATGTTGGTAGAATCCCCATTCCATTGAAGCATATAATTCTAGGGACTTCTGGACAATAGCTAGAGTGGGCGGGCTGGGATGTCTCCATTGTCTAGCAATTGAGATCTTGGTGGCTGCAAAAATAAAGATGGCCAGCTGTCTATGGATTTTAGGTAGTTTCCGTGGGAAAATATTAAGAAGGGCCACTTTGGGCTCCTTCGGGAGTATTATCCCAGCTGAGTCACACAACCTGATATGAAGATCTGAGCCTATCTGGCCACAATTTCTCCAGCACAGGGACGAGTGAGACACCGCCATCTGTGCCAATCTCATAGGGGTATAGTGCCATCTAAGGGACACCTTGACATATAATTCGATTGAGTTGGCACAGTGGAGAGTCTTCTTTGTAAGGGTAAAGGCCTGCAACCAGGTCCTGTCAGTAATTTTGGTGTTTAGGTCTTGCTCCCAAGCCCTCAATTGCCAGACTGCACCCACGCTCACATCTTTCATAATTAACATATAGTGAAAGGATAGGAATCGCGACAAATTTGAACCTGACCTCCATTTCTGTTCCCAGGCGGTCTGAGATCTAAGGTCGGAGTGCGGAAAGCCCCAGCTAGACAGGAACCTGTGTCTAAACCTTTCAAATTGGAACTATGGTGGAGGGGGATTCCCCTCTATAGGTGCTGGGTCTGCTAACTGTAACGTATTCTGCTGATAAAGGTTAGACACATATGATATGTCCCATTGTCTCCAGTGTGAGACATGGGAATTAGGGAGACCTCACAACAAGCCCATAATAGAATGGATCGGGGATGGGTGGGGAGCAATTTCAGAATAATGTCTGATAGTCCTCCATCAGTCTAGGGTTTGCTTTACCATTAGGTTTTGAATAAGTGAATGATCTATTTTATAGTCAGGTAGCCACGGAAGATCTCTAAGAATAATACCCACTGGTAGAGAAAACTGCTCAACCCTCTTCCAGCACTGCATCAAGTCCTTCGTACCCCAATGAGAAATGTGTGTGAGCCGAGCTGCCTCATAGTACATGGAAACGTTTGGGAGGGAAACCCCTCCCAAATGGTAGGGTTTTTGCAGCGTTTTTATAGAGATTCTAGGCTTTTTCCCCTGCCAAATCGGGTTATGAGGGCCTGGAACTTATCTAAAAGATCTCTGGGCAAATTCAGCGGGAGACAACAAAAGTAGTATAGGATCTTCGGCAGGATAGTCATTTTGACTGAAGCAATACACCCCAACCAGGATACTTCATGAAAGGTCCAGGAGTTGAGCAAAGCCTTAGTTTCCCCTAGAAGCTTGTCATAGTTCTTCTCCCGAACCCTGGATAAGTTTGGGCCTAGTTGAACACCCAAATGTGTAAGAGTTTTTAATGCCCAGTTAAATTGATAGGATTCCCGGAGGATCTCAAGTTCAAATTGTGGAATATTGATAGCTAACTCTTCTGTCTTGGTGAGGTTAAGTTTATAGAAGCTTAAGGAACTGAACTGGGCTATAATCTCGAATAAAGCTGGAAGGGAGCCTATGGGATTAGTTAGAAAGAGGGTGATGTCATCTGCAAATAGAGCATTTTTTTCACCTCATCCCCCCAGCTGGAGGGGCCCTTTTACCGCCAGACTTCACTGAACAGTTACAAGCGGCAGTGTCTGCTGCCTTTAGTACTTTACCTCGCCCTGCTAAGCACAAGCAAAAAGTCAAATATTGCTATCCTTCCCAGGGGTCATCTACTAGCTTATTGGAGTTATCAGATACAAGATTATCAGTTGACGAAAACACCTCTGATACTTCAGAGGATGCTCTTTCTTGGTCAGAATCTGCTGCCTCTAAGCTTCCAGCTGTGGAGGAACCAGACTTTAGATTTAGGATTGAACATATACGCTTTCTGCTAAAGGAAGTTTTGGCTACTTTAGAGGTTCCAGAGCCTAAATTGCCTGAAGAACCTTGTATTCCTACGTTAGATAAGTTCTACGAGGACAGGATTGTACCACAGACTTTCCCTGTTCCCGTAAAGATGACGAACATTATTAAGAATAAATGGAAAAGACTTGGTTGTCTTTTTCCCCTTCTTCCCGGTTATTCCCGGTTCCGGACTCGCAATTTGAGTTGTGGGGCTCCATCCACAAGGTGGATGGCGCTATCTCCATGCTTGCTAAGGGCAATACTATCCCGCTTGAGGATAGTTCGTCGTTTAAAGAGCCCATGGATAAGAAGATAGAAACTCTGTTGAGAAAGATGTTTCAACATACGGGATATTTGTTTCAACCGTCATCGGCTGTTGCTGCGGTTGCTGGAGTGGCTATCTACTGGTGTGACTCCTTATCTGAGTTGATCGAGGTGGAGGGTCCCCTCGACGTGATCCAAGAAAGATATAACAAATATACAAGGAAAAAAATCTTTTTGTAAGACACCGCAATTGATACAAACTGTATAAATATAAATTTTTATTGTAGGACATAATATCGAAAATCTTTATTGAAAGACATTACATTTTGACAAAATATTTTTACACAACAACTGTATAAAAAAAAAATCTTTATTAAAAGATACATTTACAAGGTCTAAAATAGTATACACAATCAGGCATTTTTCATTTGTTACTTATACCTTATTCACCTTAATAAAATTATCCTTATTGAAAAACATTGCAAAAAGGTTTTAGAATAACATATACTAAGGCAATATCCTTCTGTGTAACTAAAACCCCTACTGGACCAGTTTATTGCTCTTCCGTTTGGTCTAGCTACTGCTTCAAAAGTTTTTACAAAGGTTCTAGGGGCTCTGCTTGCGGTGGCCAGAACCAGAGGTATAGCAGTAGCGCCATACTTGGACGATATTCTGGTTCATGCACCATCCTATCGTCTGGCAGGATACCATACAACAGATCTTCTCTTTCTTCTTCAATCTTATGGATGGAAGATAAACTTAGAGAAGAGTTCTATTACTCCCAGTACCAGGGTGGAGTTATAATATTATATTATAATATTATATTATTATAATAGACTCCATATCCATGAGGATATTCCTTACAGACCAGAGACGTTACAAGCTAACTTCCAATTGTCTTGCCCTCCAGACCTCCTTAAGGCCCTCTGTGGCTCGGTGTATGGAGGTGATTGGTCTCATGGTGTGCAGCATGGACATCATTCCTTTTGCCAGATTCCATCTCAGACCACTTCAGCTGTGCATGCTGAAACAGTGGAACGGCGATCATTCGCATCTGTCTCAACGGATTTCTCTGGACAACCTGTCAAGAGAATCGCTCTCCTGGTGGCTCTGTCCAGATCACTTGTCCCAAGGGACATCCTTCTTGAGACCATCCTGAGAGATTGTGACTACGGACGCAAGTCTCTCAGGATGGGGAGTTGTTTGGGGTGCCAGGAAGGCACAGGGCCTGTGGACTCGAGAGGAATCTCTCCTCCCGATAAACATTTTGGAACTTTGAGCGATTTTCAATGCTCTGAAGGCTTGGCCTCTTCTGGGTTTGTCCCAGTTTATCAGATTCCAATCAGACAACATAACCACGGTGGCTTACATCAACCATCAGGGGGAACGAGGAGCTCCCTAGCAATGAGGGAAGTATCTCGGATTCTGAAATGGGCGGAGACCCACAACTGATTGCTGTCAGCGATCCACATTCCGAGTGTGGACAACTGGGAAGCAGATTTCCTCAGCAGACAATCTTTTCATCCAGGGAAAGGTCTCTCCATCCCGAGGTGTTTGCGGAGATTTGCAAAAGATGGGGGACGCTGGATATAGATCTCATGGCATCCCGGCTCAATTCCAAGCTGCCCAGATATAGATTGTGGTCCAGGGATCCTCAGACAGAGCTAATAGTTGTATTAACAGTGCCTTGGAGGTTCCATCTGATCTACATTTTTCCGCAGTTACCACTCCTTCCTCGTGTAGTGGCCCGCATCAGGCAGGAGCAAGCATCAGTGATTCTAATTGCTCCATCGTGGCCGCGAGGGATGTGGTTCGCGGACCTGGTGGGGGTGTCCTCATCTCCTCCATGGAGGTTACCTTGTCGCAGGGATCTGCTGGAACAGGGTCCGTTTGTTCATCAAAATCTAGATTCTATGAAGCTGACTGCGTGGAGATTGAACGCTTAGTCCTCACCAAGAGGGGTTTCTCTGAGAGGGTTATCGATACTCTCATTCAAGCTCGTAAGCCTGTTACTCGTCGCATCTATCATAAGGTGTGGAGGACCTACTTATTCTGGTGTGAAGAACGTGGATTCCCCTGGAATAAGGTCAGGGTTTCCAGGATTCTCTCTTCTACAGGATGGCTTGGAGAAGGGCCTTTCTGCAAGTTCTCTTAAGGGACAGATTTCGGCCCTGTCTGTTTTACTGCATAAGAGGCTCGCTGAGCTTCCAGATGTTCAGTCTTTTGTTCGGGCTCTGACTAGAATCAGGCCGGTGTTTAGATCTATTACTCCTCCTTGGAGTTTAAATCTTGTTCTTAAAGTGTTACAGAGGGCTCCGTTTGAGCCTATGCATGTAATTGACATTAAGTTACTGTCTTGGAAGGTTCTTTTTCTACTGGCTATTGCTTTGGCGCGCAGAGTATCTGAGATTGCTGCCTTGCAATGTGATCCTTCTAACCTAGTATTCCATGCTGATAAGGATGTTCTTCGTACTGGATTAGGTTTTCTTCCTAAGGTCGTTTCAGATCGCAAAATCAATCAGAAGATTATGGTCCCTTTCTTGTGTCCTGATCCTTCTTCTTTGAAGGAACGGTTACTTCAAAATTTGGCTGTTTTTCGGGCCTTGAAGTTCTATCTTCAGGCAACGAAGGAATTTAGACAGACCTCTTTTTTGTTTGTTGTCTATTCTGGGAAGTGTAGGGGACAGAAAGCCTCTTCCACTTCCTTATCTTTTTGGTTAAGGAGCATTATTCGCTTAGCATATGAGACAGCGGGGCATAAGCCTCCTCAGAGGATTAAGTCTCATTCAACTAGAGCTGTGGCTTCCTCTTGGGCCTTTAAGAATGAGGCCTCTATAGATCAGATTTGTAGGGCGGCTACCTGGTCCTCCTTACATACCTTTACAAAGTTTTACAAATTTGACGTTTTTGCTTCAGCTGAAGCAGCTTTTGGGAGAAAGGTTTTGCAGACTGTGGTGGCCTCAGAATAGGATCCCCCTCTCTTTTTACCCTCCCGTTTCATTCAGTGTCCTCTAGAGCTTGGGTATATGTTTCCCACAAGTAAGGAATGAAGCCGTGGACTCTCCTCATATTAAGAAGGAAAACATAAATTATGCTTACCAGATAGTTTCCTTTCCTTCTGTATGAGGAGAGTCCACGGCTTATGTATGTTTTTCTATTTGTCTTCTCCATTGACTTCCATGGGGGAATACGTGAATGCGCACGCAGTTTGGCTTTTTGGATTACGCAGGTTAACACGTGCGCAATATAAGTTATTTTGCAACTTGCAAAACCAGCCCAACCCCAGATGCGAAAAAGACATAATGCACACAGTGTTTTTGCAACTCGGATTTGTCGCGCCCTTTGTAATTACAAGACATTTGTGTGGTGTTGCTATAAAATAACATATAAGCCAAGTCTTCAAAGAACGCTAAAGTAAAATTTATACTTTCATGATTCAGATAGAGTATGCAATTTTAAACATGTGTCCAGTTCACTTACAGCATCAAAATGTGCACAATCTTTTTATATGCACATAGGCAAGAGATCATAGTATATATATATATATATGGCCGTCACATGATGCAGGGGTTGGAAAATGGAATTAACTTTGAAATTTGTCCGAATAAATTCTAATAGTCGTTTAAAATTCAGACTTAAAGGGACACTGAACCCAATTTTTCTCTTTCGTGATACAGATAGAGCATGACATTTTATTTTATTTTTTTATTTTTTTTTATTAAGCATCAGGGGTATTAATACAACATAAATTCAGATAAAAAAAGAAAGAAGAAAAAAAACAAAAACAAAACCAGCTCTTGTTATACCAGAGCCACGTCTTAAATATACAATGAAGTCATGGTTTTTTACACTCAGTAAGTTATTCAGCTTAATACTTTAAACATATCCACCTGATGCCCTTTTTTTTTTCTTTCTCTCTTTTTTTCTTTTTCTATTCTTCCCCATTTTATATCTATTACACAAACCAAACAATATATATTCTTCTATCATATCAATCAAATTATAATTACTTTACATAATTGGTTTATAATACCCATCAGTATGAGCACTGGGAAGACCAATAATAAACAAATAAAAAAGAAAGGAAAAGAAGAAGAAAAAAAAAAGAAAAAAAAGGGGGAAGAAAGGGGAGGTGGGGGAGAGAAGGGAAAAGGAAATGTGGAGAGGAGACAAGAATTTATCAGTTTGTTGGCTGCGGGGGGTTTACCAAATTCCCAGGAGAACCAGTTCCGTATCTCTAAATGGATAAATCAAATGTTCAATCTCTCTAGGAGATAAAGCTTTACTAAAATTCGACCACTTGGAGAAAAAACTCCTCACATCTTGATCATTATGTAAATTAGTGTCTAATTGTTCCATGATACACTGTTTCTTCAAACAGTTTTTTATCTCTAGAAACCTCGGGGTTGCTCTCGACTTCCATTTTTTCAGAATTAAGTATCTAACTGTCAGAATTACCAAAGTGACTATTTTAAGTTTGTCCTGGGGAAGGCCTAAGTCCTCTATAGGGAAAACTATATTTAGGGGAGATAATACCAGTGAGGTGGGGCCCATCAAGTTGATGAGCCAATATTGAATTTTTGACCAACAGTTTCTGATTTTTGGGCAGTACCAGAACATATGGATGAGATTAGCCGATGGGTATGAACATTTTGGACATTTGTTGAAGCTAGCGCTTCGACATCTAGCTCCCTTCTCTGGGGAAAAATACATCATGTGTAGTAGCTTAACATGTGCCTCCCGCCAAGTGGCGGAGAGAGTGACACGTGAAATTGCTTGGATTGATGGGGTTACTACGGGGGTCACCACTGAGTCTTCCGGAAGTATTGCCATCCATTTAGCCTGGATTTTTTCTACCATTTCTGGACCTTTAAGAGAGATCAATCTTTGGTATATATATGAAATCGATGTCAAGCCATTTTTAGCTAGTGAGAGACAGTTTTCAAGTGTACCCAAAGACCAATCCCATCCAAAGTCGTTTACTAATTTGAGTGTGAGGTGTCTCGCTTGAAGATAAGCGAAAAAGTTTTTATTAGAGAGTTGGAAATCCTCTTTAATAGAGTCAAAAGTCTTGATACATCTTCTTTGAAAGTCAAGTAATTGGGAAATATTCGCTAGGCCCAGGGATTCCCATTTGGAGAAAAGAGCCGATTGTATCCCGGCTTGAAATTGTGGGTTATTTAGAAGTGGTAAGTATCGTGAAACTCTAAATTGAATATGTACCATGGAGCATATCTTTTTCCACATTTGAATTGGATTGTAAATGGACTTTATTTTTTTATTTCGGGAGGGATTATATTATTATTGCAGTGTAGTAGCGCTATTAGGGAATACGGATGGGCTATGTTATTTTCAAGATCAAGACTTGTTACATAATTAGCTTTGGTTAGCCAATCTACCACCACTCTGGCTTGCAACACTACATTGTATAAACGAATATCTGGTAAAGAGAGTCCCCCATACTCTATAGGAAGCATTAGTTTGGACAGAGAAATCCTAGGTTTCTTGTTCTGCCAGATAAAAGAGTGAAGTGCCGAGTTAAAAGATGAGATATCTTTTGTTTTCAAAATAAGTGGGGTGTTCTGAAGCACATACAAAATTTTGGGAAGAAGAGTCATTTTATAAAGAGCAATACGTCCTGACAGAGACAGAGGAAGTTTCTGCCAATTTTTAAAGGCTTGTTTAGCTCTATTGAGTACCGGGAGAACAGATACCTAAATACTTAAATGCATCTTGAACTATAGAAAATGGAATATTTACACAAGAGTCCTTAGTGTGTTTAAGCCAGCATAGCTCTGATTTTAAGATGTTCACTTTGTAACCAGAGAAGGAACTAAATTGGTCTATAATATCAAGAAGTTTTGGAATATTTCTAGCTGTGTCTGCATAGAGTGCAATTTGCAGTTCTTTCCCCTTAATTTTGAACCCTTCAAGTTGATGGCGAATTAGGATGGCGAGGGGTTCAATAGCCAGGTCGAAGAGAAGGGGAGAGAGAGGACACCCCTGCCTGGTCCCCCTCCCTAATCTTATATCTTGAGTTATGTCACCATTAACTATAATTCTCGTAGATGCGTTACTATATAAGTTATTAAATGAACAAAGAAAGTTACCTCCAAGTCCAAACTGCTGTAACGAGAAACTTAGATGGTCGTGATGTACCGAATCGAACGTCTTTTCAGCGTCGATAGATATGATCGCCATATCAGAGGTGTCCTCCCCCCCGTCCCCCTCGAGTCCAGCATCTTGAAATATTCTATTGACGTAAATACTTCTCTTATTTTAGCTGATGAGTTTCGCTTTAATAAAAAACCAGCTTGGTCTTTATGGATAATGGTGGAAATCAAGGGTTGGAGTCTGTGTGCTAAAATGGATGTAAAGAGTTTGTAATCCGTGTTTAGAAGCGCGATGGGTCTATAAGACTCCTTTTTATTTGGGTCTTTCCCCTGTTTTAAAATGAGGGTTGTATATGACGCAACAAATTCCTTAGTTGGGGTGTTGCCAGAAATATAAATATCATTAAAGAGTGAGGTTAGATGCCTTGTTATCTCGGGTGCCATTATTTTTTAGAACTTATTCGGGAGTGCGTCAGGTCTCGGGGCTTTGTTAGAGGACAGTCTTTGAATCATTGTAGAAACGTCTGCTTCAGTAAAGGGGGATTGCAATGTTTGAAGTAAATCAGGCGTCAAGGATGGAAAAGCTATTTTGTTCCAGAAATTTTCTCTATGCAGATTATTAGACACTTTAGGAGTATACAAAAACTCATAGTATTCTGCAAATACTCTACAAATTTCTTCAGAGGAATTAAGGTTTTTACTGCCATTTATAATAGATTTTATTATGGGGGAGCCTCTTTCAACTTTAACCAAGTTTGCCAGGAGCTTCCCTGTTTTGTTACCATAATGGTATAGTTTAGCCTGTAACCTGAGATCTCTCTGGGTACTTTTGTAAAGTAAAAAAGAATCCCTTTCTACCAATGCTGTATTGTATCTAGACCAGTTTTCAGGCGTTTTGTATAGGATATAACGATTATATGCATTTGTGACGGCCCTCAGTACTTAATTTTCCCTTCATTTAATTTTCTTAGACCTGGAGATGGTATACACTAATATTTCCCCACGGAGGACCGCCTTCGCAGTTTCCCAGAACAGAGCAGATTGGGGGGTATGTTGTTGGTTGAGAAGTGCATATTCCTGAAATCTAGAGATAAGCCAATTTTTAAATTTTAAATCGGATGCTAGATACCGTGGGAATACAAAGCCGAAATTCCTATTCTTCGAAGGGTTTGAGTGAAATTCGAGAGTAATCGGAGCATGATCTGAGATAGTAATGGGTAGGATTTTAGTAGTTACATTCATTTTACATACTCTTTCATCTACTAAGAAAAGATCAATTCTCGAGAGAGTTTTGTGAGCTTTCGAGTGACACGTAAAGTCCCTAAGATCAGGATTTTGAACTCTCCAGATATCACAAAGTTTCAGGTTACGAAACAGTTTAGTGAATAATTTAGACTCCAGTTTATCTCTCTTAGTTTTGAGTGGAACAAGGTTCTGCCTGAGCCTATCAACCGGGTGTTGAGGGGCCATATTAAAATCGCCTCCAAGTATCAGGTACCCTTCTGCAAATGAAAGAAGCTTATTTTGCAGCATTTCCCAGAAGGGGAGATTAAAAACATTGGGGGCATATACATTACAAAGTGTGTATAGTATTTTTGAAATCTTAATTTTTACCATTAAGTATCTTCCCTCCTGATCTGTAGCTACTTGAATAACATCATAGAGGAGTCTCTTCCCCAAGAGGATCGCTACCCCGCTTTTTCTTTTTGCAGTGGAAGAAAAAAAAACTTCCCTAACCCAAGAAGATTTAAGTTTTAATATTTCCTCAGGTTTTAAATGTGTTTCTTGTATGAAAGCTACGTCAGTATTAATCTTTCTTAATTGAGCAAGTATTGACTTCTGTTTAATAGGAGAAGTAAGACCTCCAATGTTCCAGGAAGTCATTTTAAGGTTACCCCCCCACAGCCATTTTTTTTAAAAATAAGAGAAGAAAAAAAAGAAAAGAAATTTAACCCTATAATCCCTTGTAGAACAAGCAGCTTGGGAAGGCTTAGCCTTGCTTCCCATCCCCAACCCGTGTGCTGTCAATTTACTCATCTGAATCACTCTAAGTGGTTATCCCTGTTTTAATTACTTAACTCCTTTCAGTTTTCAGCATAAAATTTGGCTGCGTCTCGTGCTGTTTCAAAATTTTTTACGTGTCCATCAATAAAAAGTTTCAACCTGGCCGGGTACAACAAGGTTGCTTGGACACCTTTCTTTATAAAATTTTTACAATGTGGGGCAAGATCCCTCCTTTTGGTAGCTGCACCTGCAGAGTAATCTTGAAACAAATACATTTTTGCCTCATTTAAGAAGATGTGTTGCTGTTTACAAAAGGCCTGAAGTAGCATGACCTTATGTTGAAAATTTGGCCTACCCTATGAGCTCTTTCTATGATGATAGATGAGTGAGGTTCTGGTATCTGCATTAACCTGGGCAGTGTGACCGTAATTAGTTTCTCTAAATCTTCAAATTGCCTTTCCTCAGGAACCCCTATGATCCTAAGGTTGTTCCTTCTTGATCTGTCCTCTAGGTCATCAATTTTACTTTGCATTCTCAAGAGAGTATTATTTGTGGATTCAAGATTAACTTTATAGTTAACAGTCAGATCCTCCAGATCCGAGATTCTTTGTTCAGCCTCAGGTATTCTGCAGGCG
Source organism: Bombina bombina (assembly GCF_027579735.1). Classification (NCBI taxonomy): domain Eukaryota; kingdom Metazoa; phylum Chordata; class Amphibia; order Anura; family Bombinatoridae; genus Bombina; species Bombina bombina. Next base: position 323,657,336 of record NC_069500.1, on the reverse strand, counting down.
AACTGTTTTAGCTCATTAGATAGTGAAGCAATATCTTGTCTAATTTCCTTTTTCAATAAGTCAAATTTAGGAGATAATGCTTCTGAAATTTTAGAAACTAGTGAGTGAATGTCTAATTGCTCTGAGGTGACTGAGAGAGAAGAGGTAGGTAGGTGTATATCAGATGAAGTTTCTAGAGCAGCTTTGTTCCTTTTTTCCTTTTGTCTCCCCGTCATGGCCAAAGGAGAGGTTTTAGGGTGCCCGTATAGATATTTATCCATATATGGTAGGGTGAGTTAAAGATTCCTGTAAGGGAATATCCAGATCGTGAAGTGAAGCGTGATTGAAAAAGTGAGCTAGATGTGAATTATTAGAAGAGGGTAATAGATACCCAATGAGGGGTAGAAATATCTGAAAAGGGAATACACTCAAAAAGGGATTAAGGAGGTAATATCGCCCTTTGTGCCGTGAGGAAGTGAAAATAGAGGGATGTGCAAAGAGAGCAATCTAAACAAAGCAAAGTTATAGGGATTCTCCTTTAGGCCTTGACAGCAAGAGAGCATTAATTTCAAAGGACCTTGATGCCTATAGAGAAAGGCACCAGGATGATTTATTTTAACCAGGAACCAGAGGCGTCTGTGTTCTATAGATGGAAAAGTTCCTCAATACAGAGGTATTTACTCTCAAGACCTATTGTTTAGCGGCAGAGGGGCGCTAATTTCAAAAAGGTAGATGGGTTTAAAAGGCCTAATGGTAATTAATTGTACACTGTTACAATAAATTCCTAGAGGTAGCCAAGAAAATATATCAAAAGGGGAAGCCCAAATTGTTTCAATTAACACTTCCACACCAAATTGTCTCTCTCACTCCCTCAGCTACTACCCAGGGAGAGAAAGACAAAAAATTAACCCTAAGGAGGAAAGCACAATAATAGATTCAAATATCTAGGAGAGAAGTAGAGTTATAACTTTTAGCAGTACCGTGATTTTTCGCTACTAAAAAGTTGCAACAGATTAACCTCCTGCAGTATAAAAAATTCTTATTATACACCATTACTCTGAATTTCTAAAAGTATCCCTGACAGGGAAAAGAAGAAAAACAAGTAAACAAAGCAAAGTTATAGAAATTCTCTTTTAGGCCTTGACAGCAAGTGAGCATTAATTTCAAAAGACCTTGATGCCTATAGGGAAGGGCACCAGGGTGACTTGTTTTAGCCGGGGACCAGGGGTGTCTATATTCTATAGATGGATAAATTCCTCAGTACAGAGGTATTTACTCTCAGGACCTATTATTTAGCGGCAGGGAAACGCTAGATTCAAAAGGGAAAGTGAGTTTAAAAGGCCTGATAGAGATTATAGAGAGCAAAGAGAGAGAGCGCCTGATAGTGTAATATCGTCAAGGTCAAGCAAGGTACAGGTATAAAAAAATCTCTGCCAAATGGATACTCACAAAGAGCTTGGCACTCGCAAGTAGTGCATGTAGGCGGGCTGACCTTTATACAGTAGTCAGTACACTGAATCTATGGTGGTCGTATCAGAGATCTGTAGTGATAGAAACAGAAAACACAGTAGACCAATAGTGCAATATCGTCTGGAACCGAAATGGACACAGCATAGGATACAGGGTCAGCAAGGTGTATACTCACAATGGAGTTGGCACTCCCAAGTAGTGCATTAAGGCAGGCTGACCTTCATACAGCAGTCAGCGCGCTGATGGTTAATAGCTGTAGTTGGTGGCTGTAGCTGTTATCGGTCTAGGCTTGTCCTCTGCTCACCGGCGTGTGTGTTGAATATTCAGCTATAGCTGGGCTGTTTAGCTCTCCCTGTATTGGAACAAAGAATCACCAGAATACAGATTCCCAGAACAGCAGTTTCTTCTCCATGTTATTTTCCAAATGCTTCTTCTTTTACTCTGACTGTTCCTCAAAAGAGCAGCCTCTCTCCACATTTACCCCCTTCATACAGAGCAAAAGTTAGGTGGGGTTCAGATGACCAAGCCGAGCAACTGTGACCACTGGAAGTTCCTTGCAGTCTTTTGAGGAACAGTCAGAGTAAAAGAAGAAGCATTTGGAAAAAAACATGGAGAAGAAACTGCTGTTCTGGGAATCTGTATTCTGGTGATTCTTTGTTCCAATACAGGGAGAGCTAAACAGCCCAGCTATAGCTGAATATTCAACACACACGCCGGTGAGCAGAGGACAAGCCTAGACCGATAACAGCTACAGCCACCAACTACAGCTATTAACCATCAGCGCGCTGACTGCTGTATGAAGGTCAGCCTGCCTTAATGCACTACTTGGGAGTGCCAACTCCATTGTGAGTATACACCTTGCTGACCCTGTATCCTATGCTGTGTCCATTTCGGTTCCAGACGATATTGCACTATTGGTCTACTGTGTTTTCTGTTTCTATCACTACAGATCTCTGATACGACCACCATAGATTCAGTGTACTGACTACTGTATAAAGGTCAGCCCGCCTACATGCACTACTTGCGAGTGCCAAGCTCTTTGTGAGTATCCATTTGGCAGAGATTTTTTTATACCTGTACCTTGCTTGACCTTGACGATATTACACTATCAGGCGCTCTCTCTCTTTGCTCTCTATTTTTTCAGTTCTACCGACTTACCACCGGTTTGGAGTGGAGCAGCCTTCCAGAATTATTGATTTCAACAATTGCATCTATCTATCAATGACTCTGCACTATATGTGAAATCGTTTGTATTGTTTTTTATATATTTTCTGATTTTATTCCACCTAATTTTATTTCATCTATTTTCAATAGAAATAACATTGTATCACTTGATTTATATCGTACATTTTTAAGGAGTTGAAGTTTTTGTGAAATACACGTCATTGTTTATGTAAAGTCACTTATTTATTTTTCCTGAACTATACAGTTCCTTAGGTACACTCTTGTAAAAGGATATCCTATATACTTTTTTGAACGATTTTTTATACCATTTTGCACCATCCACTCCACATATATTTTTTTTGCACATAATAGTATATCAATATAGCGCACCCTATTGTATGATTTTATATCGTACATTTTTTTCCTGATAGAGATTAGTTGTACACTGTTTCAATAAATTCCTAGAGGTATCCAAAAACATGTATCAAAAGGGGAAGCTCAAGTTATTTCAATTAACACTTCCACACCAGGTTGTCTCTCTCACTCCCTCTCCTGTTACCCAGGGAAAGGGAAACAAATTAATTAACCCCAAGGGGCCAGGCACAATAATAGATACAATTATCTAGGAGAGAAGGAGAATTGTAGTTTTTAACAGTACAATGATTTTGCACTACCAAAAAGTTGCAACACATTAACCTCCTACAGTATAAAAAATTATGACACTATAGTACTATGTGTATATGTCTAGGAAGAAAGAAACATTGTGGCTTTTGACACTGTGGTGTAGCTTAAAGGGACAGTCTACCATAGAATTGTTATTGTTTTAAAAGATAGATAATCCTTTTATTACCCATTCCCCAGTTTTGCACAACCAACACAGTTATATTAATATGCTTTTTACCTCTGTGATTACCTTGTATCTAGGAACCTTCTTCCAGCCCCCTGATCACATGACTGTAACTGTTTATTATCTATTGTCTTGCATTTAGCATTGTTTTGTGCTAAATCTTAAATAACCCCCTGTGCCTGAACACAGTGTTATCTATATGGCTGACGTGTACTTTCTGTCTCTTTGTGTTGAAAAGAGATTTAAAAAGCATGTGATAAGAGGCAGCCCTGAGAGGCTTAGAAATTAGCATATGAGCCAACCTATACTTAGTTTAAACTAAGAATACCAAGAGAAAAAAGCAAATTTGATGATAAAAGTAAATTGGAAATTAAACACCTGTTAGATCCATTATCAAAAGCAATCAAAACATTCAGAGTCTTGCAGAGAGACTACAATATACCTAGGACACATTTCTATGCCTACTTACAGGTTCGTCACTATATGGGGGCGCTGATCAGAGACGGTGCAGATTTTTGGGAGGGTTCTCCCTTCCGCCTTTCTCAGACACTATACACCATGGGTAGGTTCTCGCTTTCGGAAATCTACCAGACACTTCTACAGCACCTTTTCACTTCTCATCAGTCTTCTATACAGACAGGTTGGGTTAGAGAGGGTTTGAGAGAGGTCTCTTGGGTAGAAGTAAGGAACAGCTTGGAAAAGACCAGGAAAGCGACTTTGTCAGCTTCATACAGGGAATCCCAAATACGTTTTCTGCACAGGGCCTACCTCACCCCAAGGACACTGGCAAAATGGGCTCCGTCCTCCCCGAACAAGTGTACTAAATGCGCCTTAGCTAACCCCGGGCTTCTCCATTACATATGGGAGTGCCCCCCAATTAGGCAATACTGTGGAAAGATACAATTCTGGCTGAGAAGGCGGTTACAGATACAGATTGACTTACTTCCTGAGACTATAATATTTATGTTGTGGGATGAGAGGCTACGACAACAAGACTCGGTACTGAGCCTAATTATCTTAGTGGCTAGGAAACACTTACTACAACATTGGATAGCAGATAAAGGTCCCTCTTTCAGGGGTTTCAAAAATCTGCTAAAATCACAAATTTTCATAGAACAGATGGACGTGAGAACCGATGTTCAGCATAGATTAGGCCTGTTCCTACGTAAATGGCGCAGACTTATATTCACTTTCGAACTGGAGGTTCAGAGGCTTATCCTCAGACCTTTTAGGGATTCGGTTGCCTTCATGGAAGACGCACTTAGAGGAGACTGGGACCACCTACTCAACTAAAAATCTATAAGGGATATTATGTCAAACTCCGTAACTTACCTGTACTTTTATCCTCCTCCCCTCTCCCTTATTACTACCACTACAATATCCCCTCCCCCCCCCTTTTTTTTTTTTTCTCTTCCAGCCAGGCCTCAGCACCCCAACGGTCCTTTCTCGCAAGGTCCGTAATGATTGCCTCTGATAGAGGTTTTACTATTTGTACTTGTTAGCTAGAGATATACTGTTTAGTTAGGTTTATGGTTTTGTTTGTTGTAAAGAAAAAGGAAAAAATAAGTGGAGTCTGGGACTAGGACTTATGCAACACTGCTGTGCCCATTTTTTGTTATATACTGAAATTTAATTTTCAACTGTTATCTTGACCCAGTAAATAACATGTTAAGTTTGGAATTAGTATTTTACCCGAGGTCTTTGTAATGAATACCCACTTCCTGTTGTAATATGACAGTATCACGTACTTTTGTTTTATGTGTGCATTTTGTCCTCCCGAATAAAAATATTTAAAAAAAAAAAAAAGTAAATTGGAAAGTTGATTAAAATGAAAAGTCTTATCTGAATAATGAAAGTTTAATTTATACTAGACTGTCCCTTTAAGTTGTAACAATTTAACCTCCTAGGGGAGATAAAGCTTGGCAGAGAGTGCTTCAAGTTAAGGAAGGTGTTTGTGTGTTTGCTCTCCCCCCTTTAACTCTATAGGTTTTCCACAGTCAAACAATCTCAGTTAGTTTGAACAATGCCACTGTTTCAAAAGATATTCTGATGATACTAATGTATATTAACAACTTTCTATGAGAACCCCACACTCTGGAAAATAATTATTATGGTTTAACCTAACCTAAACTGTATAACATAGGGATAAACCACAGTATCTTTTGAACAATTTAGGAAGGGTCTCCTCCCCCTCTCTCCCTTTCCTTTGGAGAGTTAACGTGGTCCCACCCGGGGTTTATAAATAAAGATGCAGCTAGGTACAGTGCCCAATATCACTTATTCTATGGTGGTAGAGACATTGTAAAACATCTATTTATGCACTTTTCTCAACCTCACTAACACCTAATTCGGTCATATTATGCAGAGAAATTTATAATATTGTCCACTTAGAGCTTCCAGCTATATGTTTAAAGCCCCAATATCTTGTTTTCCAGTTCTTCCTTTTCCCTCCAGTTATACCCGTTATGGAAGTCTTAAATAATATACATAACTAGAAAAATAAACCAGGGAAAGTCCAGCTTAATAAGTTCCAAAGAGCCCAAAGTATTGCTGCTTTACAGATAACCAAGGAGTGTTATCAGCCCGGGCAAGCCAGAAAAAAACATCAGTAGCTATCTAAGTACGTTACCGACTCTCGTAATGTCCATTGCCAGGCATATGTTGTTAAGCCTCTCTCCACATTTACCCCCTTCATACAGAGCAAAAGTTAGGTGGGGTTCAGATGACCAAGCCGAGCAACTGTGACCACTGGAAGTTCCTTGCAGCGGCTCCGTAGAAAAAGCTGAGGAGAGGTCCACTCCGGAACTACGAGTTACAGCCCTGCAAGCTCACCCGTCACCTACCCCTCACGCAGCATCGGTGGGAGGGGGGGTTCGGGTAACCAAGTCAGATCACCGTGATCGCTAGGAGATCTTTACAACAGCTTCGTAGATACAGCTAATGGGGAGTCAACGATGACGCTGCAGGAACAGCCTTGCCAGCTCGCATAGATCCTGTCCCTCACGCAGCATTGGTGGGAGGGGGTTACGTGTGCGAAAACAGTGCGGCCAGGGATCCCAGTAAGAAGCCTCTTTCACCCGCTGGCCAGAAGTGCTGATGTCTACCCAGAGTTGACGGTGTGGTGAAGAGCCATATCTCTCGTCTCAACTGAACAGGCAAGGTAAGTCAGCTAGGCAGCAAATCCAACCAGGACTCGAAATGACTCAAGGAAGAGAGGTCTTTTACAAGAACACAGGTAGTTCTCCGATTCCGAGCTTAGTATCTCCCCAAGCGGACTCCTTCGACCACCTTTAGCACAGTATCAGGGATAAGCCGCAGCTACAGAGGCAATACCTCCTACTTACTGCACCTGCGAGATAGAGGTGAGTGTTAAGTCCAGCATGGTCGGCATACAAATTCTCCGCTTTATCCCGATGCTCTCTCTGTGTGTTAGCTTAAGATACCAGCATAATTGTAGAAATATTTCAGTTAGGAGTGAGTCTTTCCAAGGACAGCCACATACATCTGAAGTGCGTTGTTATGGCACTCATGGAAGTTCCAGTAGCGATAAGTTCAAGCTATTCAAGCCACCCTTGGTCTGAGGGTTTGGGCGCGAGTATCTCGCCAGCAGCTTGAGGGAAGGTAGAGCAGAGCAGGTGCTACACATGACCACACACCTGGACTCCTCCTCCGGAACTCCCAGAATATGACATTTTAAGCAGCTTTCTAATTTACTCCTATTATCAAATTTTCTTTATTCTCTTGGTATCTTTATTTGAAATGCAAGAATGTAACCTGGGTTGTCCTTGCTGATTGGTGGATAAATTTATCCACCAATAAAAAAGTGCTGTCCAGAGTCCTGAACCAAGAGAAAAGCCTAGATGCCTTCTTTTTCAAATAAAGATAGCAAGAGAATGAAGAAAAATTGATAATAGAAGCAAATTAGAAAGTTGCTTTAAATTGGATGCTCTATCTGAATCACAAAAGAAAATATAAATTGGGTTCAGTGTCCCTTTAATGGTTTTGCATTGCCTTTTCATTATGCAAAATGTTTCAAGTATTTTAACCCCTTAGTGACCAGAGCACTTTTCCATTTTCTGTCCGTTTGGGACCAAGGCTATTTTTACATTTTTGCGGTGTTTGTGTTTAGCTGTAATTTTCTTCTTACTCATTTACTGTACCCACACATATTATATACCGTTTTTCTCGCCATTAAATGGACTTTCTAAAGATACCATTATTTTCATCATATCTTATAATTTACTATAAAAAAAATGATAAAATATGAGGAAAAATGGAAAAAAACACACTTTTTCTAACTTTGACCCCCAAAATCTGTTACATATCTAAAACCACCAAAAAACACCCATGCTAAATAGTTTCTAAATTTTGTCCTGAGTTTAGAAATACCCAATGTTTACATGTTCTTTGCTTTTTTTGCAAGTTATAGGGCCATAAATACAAGTAGCACTTTGCTATTTCCAAACCATTTTTTTCCAAAATTAGCGCTAGTTACATTAGAACACTGATATCTTTCAGGAATCCCTGAATATCCCTTGACATGTATATATTTTTTTTTTGTAGACATCCCAAAGTATTGATCTAGGCCAATTTTGGTATATTTCATACCACCATTTCACCGCCAAATGCGATCAAATACAAAAAATTGTTCACTTTTTCACAAATTTTTTCACAAACTTTAGGTTTCTCACTGAAATCATTTACAAACAGCTTGTGCAATTATGGCATAAATGGTTGTAAATTCTTCTCTGGGATCCCCTTTGTTCAGAAATAGCACACATATATGGCTTTGGCGTTGCTTTTTGGTAATTAGAAGACCGCTAAATGCCACTGCGCACCACAAGTGTATCATGCCCAGCAGTTAAGGGGTTAATTAGGGAGCTTTTAGGGAGCTTGTAGGGTTAATTTTAGCTTTAGTGTAGTGTAGTAGACAACCCCAAGTATTGATCTAGGCACATTTTGGTATATTTCATGCCACCATTTCACCGCCAAATGCGATCAAATTAAAAAAAAACGTAAAATTTTTCACAATTTTAGGTTTCTCACTGAAATCAGTTACAAACAGCTTGTGCAATTATGGCACAAATGGTTGTAAATGCTTGTCTGGGATCCCCTTTGTTCAGAAATAGCAGACATATATGACTTTGGCGTTGCTTTCTGGTAATTAGAAGGCCACTAAATCCTGTTGCGCCTCACACGTGTATTATGGCTAGCAGTGAAAGGGTTAATTAGGGAGTTTGTAGTGAGCTTGCAGGGTTAATTTTAGCTTTATTGTAGAGATCAGCCTCCCATCTGACACATCCCACCCCCTGATCCCTCCCAAACAGCTCCCTTCCCTCCCCCACCCCACAATTGTCCCCGCCATCTTAAGTACTGGCAGAAAGTCTGCCAGTACTAAAATAAAAGGGTTTTTAAAAAAAAATGAATTTTTTTTTAGCATATTTACATATGCTACTGTGTAGGATCCCCCCCTTAGCCCCCAACCTCCCTGATCCCCCCCAAAACCGCTCTCTAACCCTCCCCTCTGCCTTATTGGGGGCCATCTTGGGTACTGGCAGCTGTCTGCCAGTACCCAGTTTACAATAAAAAATGCTTTTTTTTTGGTTTTTTGGTTTTTTTCTGTAGTGTAGCTTCCCCACCCCCCACAGACAAACCCCCACCACCTTGCTGATTGTTTAAAATTTTATTTTTTGATATATTTTTTATTTCCCATTTTCTGCAGTGTAGCGGTTCCCACCCGCTCCCTCCCCGTGCACGCGCCCGCCCCCACCCTCCCGTGCACGCGCGCGCCCGTGCGCGCCCCCAGCCACCCCCGCCCACGATCCCGCCCCCCTTCACATCCACATGGCCATCGATGGCCGCCACCCGCCTCCCGGTCCGGCTCCCACCCACCAACGCAGGTAGCCACCGATCTCCGGTGCAGAGAGGGCCACAGAGTGGCTCTCTCTGCACCGGATGACTTAAAAAGGTTATTGCAGGATGCCTCCATATCGAGGCATCACTACAATAACCGGAAAGCAGCTGGAAGCGAGCAGGATCGCTTCCAGCTGCTTTCCACACTGAGGACGTGCAGGGTACGTTCTCAGGCATTAACTGCCTTTTTTCTGAGGACGTACCCTGCACGTCCTCAGTCGTTAAGGGGTTAAAGGGACACTGAACCCAATTTTTTTCTTTCATGATTCAGATAGAGCATGCAATTTTAAACAACTTTCTAATTTACTCCTATTATCAAATTTTCTTCGTTCTCTTGCTTTCTTTATTTGAAAAAGAAGGCATCTAAGCAATTTTTTTGGTTCAGTACCATGGAAAGCACTTGTTTATTGGTAGGTGAATTTATCCACCAATCAGCAAGAACAACACAGTGTGTTCACCAAAAATGAGCCGGCATCTAAACTTACATTCTTGCATTTCAAATAAAGATACCAAGAGAATGAAAAGAATTTGATAATAGGAGTAATTAGAAAGTTGCTTAAAATTGCATGCTCTATCTGAATCACGATAGAAAAAAATTGGGTTCAGTGTTCTATATATCTCTATATACCTATACCTGTACATTTACATGTATATACAGGTATCCCTCAGTTTACGCCGGGGTTAGGTTCCAGAAGGAATGGTTGTAAATCAAAACCGTTGTAAATTGAAACCCAGTTTATAATGTAAGTCAAAGGGAAGTGAGGGAGTTAGGTTCCATGCCCCTCTCAAAATTGTCATAAGTAACACCTAATACATTATTTTTAAAGCTTTGAAATGAAGACTTTAAATGCTTAACAACATTATAAACCTAATAAAATAATCACACAACATACACTTTACTTGCATTTTTCTGCAAACAATTCTTTCTATGCATTCCAATCTGGACTGATTTATAGACAGGAAGATCTTGTTCCTATGAAAGCTGCTCGATAGCTCAGGTCTAGTTATACTGATTCATTTTAGCTTGCTTGGCTTGCATATCTTTGCTGCAACACAAGTGGACAGCTCCACCTACTGGCTATTTTAATCAATTAACCACAAACCTGCACAACGGAGCGCTCCTAATGATACACCCGATGTGTTCTGTTGAAAGAGCGGCTCTGTAGGAGGAAGGGCGGGATTCACAATCCCTTGCTGGTAGGCTGCGGCAGCTGATTTCGGCGTGCCTGTCTTACACGCTCATATCCAATAGCACATATCCAAAAAGTGAAATAAGCGCTCAAAGCCTACGATGTATAAAAAATACAAAAAGTTTATTGGGACACTAAAAACATTAATGTCCTATATCACTGAGCAACTGCTGTTTGAGCACAAAACATGTCTGCTCTGTGCACCTGCATCATAACCTGGATTACAATATGTCCTTTATAGGACTTTAATGTTTTTAGTGTCCCAATAAACTTTTTGTATTTTTTATACATCGTGGGCTTTGAGCGCTTATTTCACTTTTTGGATATATATTTTAATCAATGCACTGCTTCTCAATGCTTTTCAATAGCAGTCACATGACTGGAAAAAAAGGTTGTTATTCTGAAACGGTGCAAATTGAACCGTTGTAAACTGAGGGCCACCTGTGCATATATATATATATATATATATATATATATATATATATATATATGTGTATATATATATATATATATATATATATATGTTTAGATATATAATTTACAAAAAATACATGATACATATATATATATATTTATATAAATATCTATTTAAGAATAAAAAGAACATGTTCTTGTATGTGAAGAACATTGTTTATAGCGCACTTGGTTAAATTAGGTTGGGTTCGCATGTGAGCGATAGGTGTTAGTTTTTTTATTTTGCTGCTCCAACAAAGTTTATGGGGAGATGAAGTTAGCACTTTTACGATATCCAAAGTCCTGAAGTTAGCGGGCATCGACTTTCTCTAGCATGCAATTTACTATCAACTTGTAATATGCGTGCTAACCTACACGCATTAAAAGTTTACTTCTGCCAGTGTTTGCGTGCGAGTGAAAACAATAAATAGCGGGACACTTGTAATCTGGCCCTTTGTTTACTATCCCTTTCACCTGGAATGGCCCTTTAAATGTGAGGCCTGGGTCTGTTACAGGCAAAGCTAAAGTTTAATTACCACAGAGTATGCAGTTGGGACAGTAAATAGCGTGAGATTTTTAAATAAAGTTTTTACTTTACAGTATATTTGCAGTATTTATTGTGCCCCATTTCATATAATTGTGTGTGAATTGTAAAGTGTCTAATTCTCGCAGCTGGAAATGCACCTGTTGACTTATCAAGGCTAACTCTGCTTCACATATTTCCCTAATTGGTGTTATCTGGTTACAACTGCAAAACAATGAATTTAAAACTAACTTAATGAATGTGGCTAGCCTTGTTGTCTGCAGATTTAAGCCCAGATTTGCTCCTCCAATAAGGAAAATTGTGGGTGTAGTTTTGCTCTTGAAAAACCATTGCAGCAAACAAGATGTTAATTTGTCTTAAAAATGTTTAGACTTGGGTGATATGTTATTCTACAATAACACATCAGAGATATCTTGTAATTACAAGGTATTCAGTTTAGAAAATAGTCCTAAGAAATATATGCTTTCCTGCTTATAAAATGCATGCAAGTATCCTGTAAAATATTAAAATATCCTTGGCTTGTAAACAGAAATGATATGACAGGATGCAATACGTTTTAAATAGAAAAAGAATGGGTGACATCTGTGTATAAAGATAAGTTGTAATCAATGGCAATACATCCTGGGCAGTTATGTGGTTAACAAACAACAGTTGTTTGAAGGGGAATTTCAATTTTGAAAATGGTATTTTAAAAAAAATATTTTAGATGTTAAATGTTTTGTTTAAAACAAGCATTTACCCAATTAAAATATGGATTAAGATCATATTTGTTTGCATATAATTGTAATAAAAGCATGTCACCCTCTTTTTCTGTCCATTTGAGGAACTAATTGGCTTTATAGTGTCAGGCATTCATGATTGAACTAGTTCTAATCTTACCCTACCACAGTTTTAAAAAGAGGGCAAACTTTCTAATCAGAATTTCTTTTTAATAAAACGATGAGTCCAAAGATCATCTTAATTACTATTGGGAATACCACTCCTGCCCTGCAGGAGGCGGCAAAGAACACCAAAGCTGTTAAATATCACCTCCCTTCCCTCCCAACCCAGTCATTCTCTTTGCCTACGTTAAGTGCAAGGAGGTGGTAAATTAGATGTTAGAAAAGATTCTTCAATCAAGAGTTTATTATTTTTAAAGTAGTGCAAGATTGTGCTGCTTTGTCCTAGCGTGTAGCCTTAGTCCATATCAGTCTCTTCAATAGAGCAGTGGTGGCTTTAGAGCAATGGGAACTGGTGGGACATACAGTAATTCTTACTGCACCTCCCATATTCTGATGCCACCCTTACCCTGAAAACCTGAGGGATATTACTCAGGATTTTCGTTTATTTACAGGTCCATGTGAGGGAGAGGACCTCTCAAACCTGGAACTGCCTTGCTGTCAGGCAGAAGATGAGGTAAGTGCTGACTTTATTTCTGGGGGTAGAAAGAAAACTCAGAAAAAGTTTGGGCACTTTATTATTTTTATTCAGACCTCATTGAACTTGGGCTCTTTGTTAAAGGGTTACAGAGATAGATTCTCCTAGTGTATTAGGGGACACTATGGCAGCTTGGACACAGGCACTGGGGCTGAATGTGACATGTGACTCTCATCTCCCAGCGGTTTCATAACTAATAATAGCCGACCGGGAGATTACATATTGACATACGATGAGCTGTACTGCAGAGAGCGAGCTCAGTGTGAGGTTTCTCTGTTAAATTGTAGCAAACGGGCTAAGCAGCTGCCTAAACTGAAGCTGATCAGTCTGTTATTTTGCTCCCGGTTGTTGAATTTAGTAAGATGGCGACCGGGAGATGGCTGTTGAAACACCCACGATGGGCGGAGCTTGTGTGGTGCCAATTTAGTTGCACACCTCTTTCCTAGCACTTCCGGTTATCTGAAGGAACGGAGGAATTTAAGTCTGAGTGATTGCGCTTTGGCACTTCCGGTTATTGTAAGGAACAAAGGAATTTAAGTCTGAGCGTTTGCGCTTAGGACAGACAGCGCTACAGCTGAGTAAGGATTTTCAGCAGAAAAGCTGGCAGGCACCTCAGCTGGGTTAAGCTGAGGTGTAGAGGGGGTTTGCAGTACTTATGTACCTCATGTACCTATTCAGCCATTTCTGCCCACTTAAAAATAAAATGTTACACTTTAAAAGAGACAGTAACGTTTTTTATGTGTTACTTTTTATTAAAAAAGTTAAGAGTTTTATTTGATTAATCTTCCATATGTGAGTCAGATTGGTCCAAGAGACCCTACAAAGTGTCACCTTATGTTTTTAAACAAATGTGGAACCACCAATCCCTTTCTCTGTTCCTTATGTTGTGAGAACTTTACTATAGGGATAAAAAAATTCTCCTCAAGTGTCCATAAAATGTTATAGCCCACACATGCAGTGCCCTGTGCTTCCTCGCAAACTCTATCTGGAGTTACTTGGCAAGACTTCTTTAATGTCATTGGTGATATCTGTTGCATTGTCTGCTTTTCCCATGCTGCAGGGAAAACGCTTGATGAAATGTTTTTAATAAGATACAGTAGTATCTATTCCGAATGTTTCTTCCCTGAAGCCTGAATAGGAAGATACTTTGGTAGTATATAAGGGGAAAATCTCAGACTCTTTCTGGGTAATACCTTTATCTGATACTGAAGTTGTCTCTTTCAGTTTAAGCTTGAACACCTCCGTTTGCTACCTAAGGAGGTTCTAACTATCCTGAATGACTCAGACATTACTGGCGTAGTCAATCCTAATCTGTATAGTAAAACTAAACAAGTGCCCTCCATGGTGTACGTATTTTTGGTACCAGAAAGGGCTACAGAGAGACCGGGTACCCCTTTTTCTCCATCTCCTAACTTTAATGGATGCTTTTCGTGTCAGACTCTATTGAGGAGTCTTGGCTGACGGTTCACTAGGAGGTAAAAGATGTATGTACACCAGGGTTTAAAATGACTACCTGCAGTGTTAACATTACTAGTTGGGTAGCATAAAAAGTAAAAATGGTTTAATGTGTTGTCTATTCCTATCGGATAGACACTCCCCTTGAAAAAATCCAGGACTGGATAAGGGCCTTGAAGTTATCCAACTTCTTTTCTACAGATGCTTGCCTTCAGGGGGAGTTAAGATTTCAGGCTTCCTATAATGGCCCACAGAGCGTTATGGTTAAGATTCGGGTCTGCGGATGTCTCGTCTAAGTTTAAACTTTTGGTGATTCCTTACAAGGGAAAGACCTTGTTTGGACCTGGTCTGAAGGATGTCAGAGTAATTTTATTTCCTATCGAGTTTTCAAGCGGGAGCAGTCCAAGCCTTCCTGGAGACCCAATCAGTCTTGGAATAGGGGAATGCAATTCAAAAAGCCTGCTGTTGAATCAAAGGCAGCAAGAAGAGCCTGTCTCCAATCTGGGACCGGATCTTGTGGGGGGCAGGCTTTCCTTCTCGTTCAAACTTGGTTTAGAGATTCAAACTGGAGTTTAAGATTTTTCCTCCCAGCGGCAGGTTCTGCCTTCAAGATCTTCTGCAGACCAGATAGAAAGAGAGGCGTTCTTACACTTGTATGGAACTTCTCCGACCTGGGAGTGATAGTTTCTGTTCCAAAGCAGGAACGAGGTCTGGGTTTCTATTCCTTTCTGTTTGTGGTTCCCAAGAGGTAGCCATCAGACTAATATTATTCATGAGTCTAATCAAGATGGAAACTATTTGTTCCATTCTTCCTTGGGCCCAAGAGGGACAATTCATGACAACAGTGGAATTAAAGGACGCGTTCCTACATATTCCTATTCACAAGGATCATCACAAGTTTCTAAGGTTTGCCTTTCTAGTCAAACACTTCCAATATCTGTCTCTTCCCTTCGGTCTTGCTGCAGTTCCCAGAATTTTCTCAAAGGTTCTGGGATCGCTGTTGGCGGTGCTTCATTTATGGGGCATTGCAGTGGTGCCCTATCTGGACGACATCCTGGTCCAGGCGCCATCCTTTCAACAAGCAAAGTTCCTCACGGCAATGTTGTCTTCCTTCCTGCAATCTCACAGTTGGAAGGTAAAATCGGTAAAAAGCTGCTTAGTTCCAAACACAAGGGTATCTTTCTTAGGAACATTAGATTTCCTATCAATGTAGTTTTTTCTGACAGAAGTCAGGAACTCAAAGATTTCGATTCTGATCTAGCTTTGCAGTCCACTCCTTGGCCATCAGTGGCTCAGTGCATGGAGGTATCAGGCTGATGGTGGCGGCAATGGACATCAACCCGTTTGTTCGGTTTCACCTCAGACCTCTGCAGTTAAACATGCTCAAACAATGGTACGGAGATTATGCAGACTTGTCTCCTCAAACAATACGGGAGCAGGAGACAAGGGATTTTCTTAAATGGTGCTTGTCTCTAGATCGTCTTCCCCAGGGATTCTGTTTTCGCAGACCACCTTGGGTGATTGTGTGACAACAGTTGCCAGCCTTCTAGGATGGGGAGCAGTCTGGGGATCTCTAAAGGCTCGGGGAGTTTGGATAGAGTCAGTCTGTTCTTCCTATAAACATTCTGGGAGCTGAGAGCAATGTTCAATGCTCTTCTGGCCTGGCTCCATTTAGACTTGGTCCAGTTTATCAGGCTCCAATCAGACAATTACATCAATCATCAGGGAGGAATGAGGAGTTTCTTAGCGATGACAGAGGTAACCAAAATAATTCAGTGGGCGGAAACCCACTCTTGCTGTCTGTCGACGATCCACATCCCAGGAGTGGTTAGCTGGGAGGCAGACTTTCTGAGCAGGCAGACCTTTCATCCGGGGGAGTGGGAACTCCATCCGGAAATGTTTTCCTGCCTGAAATGGGGTCAGCCAGAATTGGATCTCAAGGCATCTAGGTAGAGTGCCAAGCTTCCGAGGTACGGGTCAAGGTCCAGGGACCCTCAGGTGGTACTGATAGTTGTCCTGGTGGCACCTTGGACTTTCAGTATAGCATACCTATTTCCTTTGTTTGCTCTTCTTCCTCGGTTCTTTGCTCAAATCAAGCAGGAGAGGACCTCGATGATCTTCATTGCACCGGCTTGGCCATGCAGGATTTGGTATGCGGATCTGGTGGACATGTCGTCTCTGCCACCTTGGAGACTTCTGTTGAGGAAGGACCTTGTACTTTAAGGGCCCTTTCTTCACTCAAATCTAGTTTCTCTGAAGCGGACTGCTTGGAGATTAAACACTTAATTTTATCCAAGTGGGCTTTTCAGAATTGGTCATAGAGATCATGATTCAGGCTTGAAAACCTGTATCTAGAAGGATTTATCATAAGAGATAGCGTATCTATCTTTATTGGTGTGAATCCAAGGGCTACTCGTGGAGTGAGGATCCTAGAATTCTGTCTTTTCTCCAAGAGGGTTGGAGAAAGGATTATCGACAAGTTCCCTAATGGGTCAAAATTCTGCCTTATCTATTTTGTTACAGAATCGTCTGGCAGATGTTCCAGATGTGCAATCCTTTAGTCAGACTTTGATCAGGATCAGACTTGTGTTCAAGCCAGTTACTCCTCCATGGAATCTTAATTTCATTCAGATAAGGTAGTTTTACGTACTAAAATTAGGATTTCTTCCTAAAGTTGTTTCTGATCGGAACATTAATCAAGAGATTGTTGTTCCGTCCTTGTGTCCTAATCCTACTTTTCAGAAGGATCGGCTTCTGCACATTTTGGATGTGGTTCGTGCCTTAAAATTTTATCTGCAGGCGACTAAGGACTTTAGTCCGTCTTCTGCTTTGTTTGTGGTTTTCTCAGGTCAGAGGGCTACGGCTACTTTTCTTTCTTTTTGGCTGGAGAGTACCATACGTTTTGCATATGAGACTGCTGGTCAGCAGCTTCCAGAGAGAGTTACAACTCTTTCCACGAGGACTGTTGCTTCCTCATGGGCATTCAAAAATACAGCTTTTGTGGAACAGATTTGCAAGGCTGCAAACTAGTCCTCTCTTCACACTTTTTCAAGGTTCTATAAGTTTGACACTTTTGTTTCGGCTGAGGCCTCTTTTGGGAGAAAGGTTCTTCAAGCAGTGGTGCCTTCCGTTTAGGTTCCCTGTCTTGTCCCTCCCATATCATCTGTGTACTCTAGCTTGGGTATTGATTCCCAATAGTAATTAAGATGATCCGTGGACTCATCGTGTCATTAAAAGGAAAAGAAAATTTATGCTTACCTGATAAATTTATTTATTTTTTGACACGATGAGTCCACGTCCCGCCCTGTTTTTTAAGACAGGTTGTTGGTTATTATAAATTCCTGACACCTCTGCACCTTGTTACTTCTCTTCTCTCCTTTACTTCGGTCGAATGACTGGGTTGGGAAGGAAGGGAGGTGATATTTAACAGCTTTGCTGTGGTGCTCTTTGTGGCCTCCTGCAGGGCAGGAGTGGTATTCCCAATAGTAATTAAGATGATCCGTGGACTCATCATGTAAAAAAAGAAATACATTTATCAGGTAAGCATAAATTTTCTTTTTTCCTAGAGTTAAAAAAGGCTTGAATATAATTACATTATCATTATTATCATCATCATAATTATCATATTTTTTTAGTGTTGCAAAATTCCATAGCTCTGGGTAAATGGGTAGGGGAACACTATGACGCTGATTACTGATTTAAAAAAATACATAAAACTGACTAAAAAAATAATACTCTTGACAAGTACATCAGTCCAGACACACAAATACACTATATATTATACATATCAGGGGAGACTACAAGTGGAACGCTTTTTAACACTTTCGTTCGATCGTTAACACCACCAGAAGTAAAGTTTTTTCACACGCGGTTTAATGCTTTGTTGAAAGTTGAAAGTAAAGAATGTTAACCTATTCTCTCCATAGACTTTGATGAAGAGTGCAGAAAAAAAAAAGGAATATAGCTCATGTCGGTTTAGAGCACATAAAGAATTAGGGGCCGGTTTATCAAAGTGCGAGAGGACATGATCCGATGTAGCGATTATGACCACCGTACATCGATAAATGCAGACAGCATACGCTGTTGGCATTTATCATTGCACAAGCATTTCACAAGAAATGCGTGTGCAATGCTGCCCCCTGCGAATTCGCAGCCAATCGGCCGCTAGCAGGGGGTGTCAATCAACCCGATCGTATCCGATCAGGCTGATTGCTGTCCGCCGCCTCAGAGGTAGCAGACGAGTTAAGGAGCAGCGGTCTTAAGACCACTGCTTCTTAACTCCTGTTTCCGGGGACCCTAAAGGCTTGCACAGAAACAACTGCATTGTGGCCCCTTTGTGTTCTCCTTTTGCATACATAAACCCGATAGGAGTACACTAATTCTTCATGTGCGCTAACCTGACATGAGTTATATTAAGGTGCAGTATTTATTTATTAAATATAAAATATTAAAAATTTATGTAAATAATTATTATAGATGTTCTTAAAAATTCTAAAACATTATTTGAATATATATATATGTATATATTTTTCAATAAGTATAATAATTATTAATAATTATTATTATTTTTTTAAATATTTTATATTTAATATTAACATAATGCGCCTTAAGATAACTAATTCTTCATGTGCGCTAACCCAAAACCGAGTTAGACCTACAGCCGGCATGTTATGGATATTGTATTGCAATATCGCCACCAGGGATAGGAACGGACCAAGGCTATGGCGGACATTTTCAAAAGTACAGACTTTAGTGAAGGACACCAAGGTATTTTCAAATTAAAAACATCAAAAAACCCTCTCTTTGAGTTTAAATATGCATGCAATAGGCATAAGGCTATGCTAGATATAACATAAGGACAGGAACTAATGAAAGTATTTAGAAAATTGGGCAGAATAGATGGGCCGAATGGTTCCTATCTACAGACATTTAATGTTTCTATAAGTCATACAAGCAGCACTTTGCTGTCTAGGTCCACAAGTACAAATTAGTTATCTAATCAAGTTTAAAATAACATTTATATAAAGACTGCTTGTGACATACTGGTATTAAATAGTTTTAAAAATTATTACCTTTCTTTCATGTAATTAGTCCATGAGCTAGTGACGTATGGGATATACATTCCTACCAGGAGGGGCAAAGTTTCCCAAACCTTAAAATGCCTATAAATACACCCCTCACCACACCCACAATTCAGTTTTACAAACTTTGCCTCCCGTGGAGGTGGTGAAGTAAGTTTGTGCTAGATTCTTCGTTGATATGCTCTTTGCAGCAGGCTGGAGCCCGGTTTTCCTCTCAGAGTGCAGTGAATGTCAGAGGGATGTGAAGAGAGTATTGCCTATTTGAATACCATGGTCTCCTTCTACGGGATCTATTTCATAGGTTCTCTGTTATCGGTCATAGAGATTTCTTCTCCTACCTCCCTTTTCAGATTGACGATATACTCTAATATACCATTACCTCTACTGATTCTCGTTTCAGTACTGGTTTGGCTATCTACTTTATGTAGATGAGTGTCCTGGGATAAGTAAGTCTTATTTTTTGTGACACTCTAAGCTATGGTTGGGCACTTTATATGTAAAGTTCTAAATATATGTCTATAAACTTATATTTGCCTTGATTCAGGATAATCAGTATTCCTTTAAAATTCAGACTGTCAGTTTCATTATTTGGGATAATGCATTTCAATTATTTTTTCTTTACCTTAAAAATTTTTTTCAATTGACCATTTTTTCCTGCGTGCTGTTAGGCTCGCGGGGGCAGAAAATGTTTCTTTTTATTGCGTCATTTTTGGCGCAGACTTTTTTGGCACAACAATTTGTCATTTCCAGCACCGTAGTTGACGCCGGAAGTTGTATTCTGTTAACGTCATTTTCTGACGCATGCGTATTCAGACATTTTTGTGCGCCAAAAAATGTGGGCGTCGGTTTCGACGTCAGAGGATGTGGTGTCATATTTGGCGCCAATAATGTGGGCGTCGTATTTGGCGGCAAAAAATGTGGGCATCTTTTTTGTTCAAATTTTTTCCTCACATTATTTAAACCTCACTTTTTTATTGCTTCTGGTTTCTAGAAGCTTATTATTTTGCATTCTTTCCCATTCCTGAAACTGTCATTTAAGGAATTTGATAATTTTGCTTTAAATTTTGTTGGTTTTTTTTCTATTACATATTGCAAGATTTCACTGTTCCTGTTTCAAAATGTACTAAGGGATTCCGTTGACTGAGTTCAGTCCTACCAAAGCTAAGTTCATTTATTTTCAAATGTTATGAATGTTTATCTTTAGCTATGGTTTGTTATAAGTTTCATGTTAAACTTTTATATGCAGAATCCATTAGTATTTATGCTTTATATATTGCTATTCTTTTTACATGTTATGTACAAGAAATACTTAGAAGATTTATAAGAATATTTTTCTGATTCTATTTTTAAGGCTTTGTCTGACTTCGTGCCTTCTAATAACATTTTTAGGTCTTTTTCAAACTTCTTTTTTAATTATTGAAGTTTCAAAAAACCAACAACATACTAATTTATCCTTCTCTGATGATGTTTTTTTCTCATTCAGAATTTTCTTCATCAGATATTGACACTAACAAATCTACTTTTTTATTTTTTATTAAAGTACATTTGTTCTTTGTTGAAAAGGTGTTGATTATTTTAGATATTAAGGTAACTAGTTATTTTTCAAGACTAGCCAACATTTTATTTCTGCTTATTTATTCTTCAGTGTTTTCAGAGGTTTTTTTCCAGTTCCTCATACTAGGGAATGGAATAGGCTGAGAATTTTCTTTTATTCCTTCTTCAAAGGTTTTAAACTATATTCTTTGCCGGCAGTTAAATTCAATTGTGAGGGTGCTCCAATTTATTGGGGCTATCTCTACTCCTACTAATTATGCTATTGTTTCTATAGCAAAATAGTATTTATTTTCCTTTAGATGGTTGTATCTTATTTATGGAAAATTGTTTAGTTTCAGGTACTTTTCTTGGACCTGTGATTTATTTGGATGATGTTGCAATTGCTTCATTTTTTCTGTTTACTTTAAGATCAAGTATCAGATTATGATTTATTTCTTCTGTTAAGTGTGATCAGTCCACGGGTCATCATTACTTGTGGGATATTAACTGCTCCCCTACAGGAAGTGCAAGAGGATTCACCCAGCAGAGTTGCTATATAGCTCCTCCCCTCTACGTCACCTCCAGTCATTCTCTTGCACCCAACGACTAGATAGGATGTGTGAGAGGACTATGGTGATATATTTAGTTTTTATATCTTCAATCAAAAGTTTGTTATTTTATAATAGCACCGGAGTGTGTTATTCCTTCTCTGGTAGAATTTGAAGAAGAATCTACCTGAGTTTTTCTATGATTTTAGCCGGAGTAGTTAAGATCATATTGCTGTTTCTCGGCCATCTGAGGAGAGGTAAACTTCAGATCAGGGGACAGCAGGCAGATTAATCTGCAAAGAGGTATGTAGCAGTTTATTATTTTCTGACATGGAATTGATGAGAAAATCCTGCCATACCGTTATAATGTAAACTCAGTCTTGAATGCAGTAGATGTAGCTGATATCAGGCTGTCATGTATGTATATTTTACACTTCAGTTTTCTGGGAAATGGTACTTCTCTGGCTTTTAAACTGTATACATAGACTTAACCTATTTTGCAGGGACTTGCAATAGGTTTTAAATGACAATTAATTATTGAGGTAAAACGTTTTTTTGCTGGCATGTAAAAACGTTTTTTTCTCTGAGGTACTGGGTGAAAAAATGTTTTGGGCACTATTTTTCCACTTGGCAATAGTTTTGATTTAAATTAGAGCAGTTCACTGATCCCTCTCACTGTTATGTGTGTGGGGGAGGGGCGATTTTTGGCGCTTTTTCTAAGCATCAGAAAAACTCAGTCAGAGGTTCATTTTCTTCCTGCATGATCCGGTTCATCTCTACAGAGTTCAGGGATCTCCAAAGCCTTTTTTGAGGGAAGTAATCATTACAGCAGAGCTGTGCTGATTGTATTGACTGTGATATAAAAAACGTTTATTTGTGTATTTTTTTCTGCTGCCTGGGTTAGTTATCATTTGCTGAGGGGAACAATCCTTTGCTAAAACTGTATATTCTGACAAAGATTGATGCTATAACTTAATTATTTTATCTGTTATAATATTTTTCTGTGCTTCTTAAAGGCACAGTTCGTTTTCATATTATTTGTAAATTACTTTGAAAAGTATTTCCAAGTTGCTGTTTATTTGCTAGTGTGTTAAACATGTCTGATTCAGAGGAATATCTCTGTGCTATATGTGTTAATGCCAAAGTGGAGCCCAATAGAAATTTATGTACTAAATGTATTGATGCTACTTTAAAAAACAGTCAATCTGTACAAATTGAACATATTTCGCCAAACAACGAGGGGAGAGTTATGCCGACTAACTCGCCTCACGTGTCAGTACCTGCATCTCCCGCTCAGGAGGTGCGTGATATTGTAGCGCCGAGTGCATCTGGGCGGCCATTACAAATCACATTACAAGATATGGCTACTGTTATGACTGAAGTTTTGGCTAAACTACCAGAACTAAGAGGTAAACGTGATCACTCTGGGATGAGAACAGAGTGCGCTGATAATGCAAGGGCCATGTCTGATACTGCGTCACAGTTTGCAGAACGTGAAGACGGAGAGCTTCATTCTGTGGGTGACGGTTCTGATCCAAATAAACTGGACTCAGACATTTCAAATTTTAAATTTAAGCTTGAGAACCTCCGTGTGTTACTAGGGGAGGTATTAGCGGCTCTGAATGATTGTAACACAGTTGCAATCCCAGAAAAAATGTGTAGGTTGGATAAATATTTTGCGGTACCGACGAGTACTGACGTTTTTCCTATACCTAAGAGACTTACTGACATTGTTACTAAGGAGTGGGATAGACCCGGTGTGCCTTTCTCACCCCCTCCTATATTCAGAAAAATGTTTCCAATAGACGCCGCCACACGGGACTTATGGCAAATGGTCCCTAAGGTGGAGGGAGCAGTTTCTACTTTAGCTAAGCGTACCACTATCCCAGTGGAGGATAGCTGTGCTTTTTCAGATCCAATGGATAAAAAATTAGAGGGTTACCTTAAGAAAATGTTTGTTCAACAAGGGTTTATATTGCAACCTCTTGCATGTATTGCGCCTGTCACGGCTGCAGCAGCATTTTGGTTTGAGTCTCTGGAAGAGACACTTCAATCATCCACACTAGATGACATCACACACAAACTTAAATTCCTTAAGTTAGCTAATTCATTTATTTCAGATGCCGTAGTACATTTAACTAAACTTGCGGCTAAAAATTCAGGATTCGCCATTCAGGCACGCAGAGCTCTGTGGCTGAAATCCTGGTCAGCTGATGTTACGTCTAAATCTAAATTGCTTAATATTCCTTTCAAAGGGCAGACCTTATTCGGGCCCGGCTTGAAAGAGATTATTGCTGACATTACAGGAGGTAAAGGTCATGCCCTGCCTCAGGACAAGGCCAAAGCCAAGGCTAGACAGTCCAATTTTCGTTCCTTTCGTAATTTCAAAGCAGGAGCAGCATCAACTTCCTCTGCACCAAAACAGGAAGGAGCTGTTGCTCGCTACAGACAAGGCTGGAAACCTAACCAGTCCTGGAACAGGGG
The DNA here is from genome assembly GCF_027579735.1 of Bombina bombina. NCBI lineage: Eukaryota > Metazoa > Chordata > Amphibia > Anura > Bombinatoridae > Bombina > Bombina bombina. The sequence continues at coordinate 323,633,259 of NC_069500.1, read as the reverse complement.
CAAACAGGCCAGAAAACCTGCTGCTGCCCCTAAGACAGCATGAATTGAGGGCCCCCGATCCGGGACCGGATCTAGTGGGGGGCAGACTTTCCCTCTTCGCCCAGGCTTGGGCAAGAGATGTTCAGGATCCCTGGGCGTTAGAGATCATATCTCAGGGATACCTTCTGGACTTCAAATCCTCTCCCCCAAGAGGGAGATTTCATCTGTCAAGGTTGTCAACAAACCTAACAAAGAAGGAAGCGTTTCTACGCTGCGTACAAGATCTTTTATTAATGGGAGTGATCCATCAAGTTCCGCGGTTGGAACAAGGACAAGGGTTTTACTCAAATCTGTTTGTAGTTCCCAAAAAAGAGGGAACCTTCAGGCCAATCTTGGATTTAAAGATCCTAAACAAATTCCTAAGAGTTCCATCGTTCAAGATGGAAACTATTCGAACAATTTTGCCCATGATCCAAGAGGGTCAGTACATGACCACAGTGGATTTAAAGGATGCTTACCTTCACATACCGATTCACAAAAGTCATTACCGGTATCTAAGGTTTGCCTTTTTAGACAGGCATTACCAGTTTGTAGCTCTTCCATTCGGACTGGCTACGGCTCCAAGAATCTTCACAAAGGTTCTGGGCACTCTTCTGGCGGTACTAAGACCGCAAGGAATTTCAGTAGCTCCGTACTTAGACGACATACTGATACAAGCTTCAAGCTTTCAAACTGCCAAATCTCATACAGAAATAGTACTGGCATTTCTAAGGTCGCATGGATGGAAAGTGAACGAAGAGAAAAGTTCTCTCTTTCCACTCACAAGAGTTCCCTTCCTGGGGACTCTGATAGATTCTGTAGAAATGAAGATTTACCTGACAGAGGACAGGTTAACAAAACTTCAAAATGCATGCCGTGTCCTTCATTCCACTCTAAATCTGAATCAAGAGACCAGAAATTCTCTTCTATGGTGGCTTTATCGGCCACATCTGTCCAGGGGAATGCCATTCAGCAGGCCAGACTGGTCAATTGTAACAACAGACGCCAGCCTACTAGGTTGGGGCGCTGTCTGGAATTCTCTGAAGGCTCAGGGACTATGGAATCAGGAGGAGAGTCTTCTTCCAATAAACATTCTGGAATTGAGAGCAGTCCTCAATGCTCTTCTGGCTTGGCCCCAGTTAACAACTCGGGGGTTCATCAGGTTCCAGTCGGACAACATCACGACTGTAGCTTATATCAACCATCAGGGAGGGACAAGAAGCTCCCTAGCAATGATGGAAGGATCGAAGATAATTCGCTGGGCAGAGTCTCACTCTTGCCACCTGTCTGCAATCCACATCCCGGGAGTGGAGAACTGGGAGGCGGATTTCTTAAGTCGTCAGACTTTTCATCCGGGGGAGTGGGAACTTCATCCAGAGGTCTTTGCCCAAATACTTCGACGTTGGGGCAAACCAGAGATAGATCTCATGGCGTCTCGACAGAACGCCAAGCTTCCGCGCTACGGGTCCAGATCCAGGGATCCGGGAGCGGTCCTGATAGATGCCTTGACAGCACCATGGACCTTCAGGATGGCTTATGTGTTTCCACCTTTCCCGATGCTTCCTCGATTGATTGCCAGAATCAAACAGGAGAAAGCATCAGTGATTCTAATAGCGCCTGCATGGCCACGCAGGACTTGGTATACAGATCTGGTGGACATGTCATTCTGTCCACCTTGGTCGTTACCTCTGAGACAGGACCTTCTGATTCAGGGTCCTTTCAAACATCAAAATCTAACTTCTCTGAAGCTGACTGCTTGGAAATTGAACGCTTGATCTTATCAAAGCGTGTTTTTTCTGAGTCAGTTATTGATACCTTAATACAGGCTAGGAAGCCTGTTACCAGAAAGATTTACCATAAAATATGGCGTAAATACCTATATTGGTGCGAATCCAAAGGTTACTCTTGGAGTAAGGTTAGGATTCCTAGGATATTGTCTTTTCTACAAGAAGGTTTAGAAAAGGGGTTATCCGCTAGTTCCTTAAAGGGACAGATCTCAGCTCTGTCCATTCTGTTACACAAGCGTCTGTCAGAAGTTCCAGACGTTCAGGCTTTTTGTCAGGCTTTGGCCAGGATTAAACCTGTGTTTAAAGCTGTGGCTCCACCATGGAGTTTAAACCTTGTTCTTAACGTTTTACAGGGTGTTCCGTTTGAACCCCTTCATTCCATTGATATAAAGTTGTTATCTTGGAAAGTTCTATTTTTAATGGCTATTTCCTCGGCTCGAAGAGTCTCTGAGTTATCAGCCTTACATTGTGATTCTCCTTATTTGATTTTTCACTCGGATAAGGTAGTTCTGCGTACTAAACCTGGGTTCTTACCTAAGGTAGTCACTAACAGGAATATCAATCAGGAGATTGTTGTTCCATCCTTGTGCCCAAATCCTTCTTCGAGGAAGGAACGTCTTTTGCACAATCTGGATGTAGTTCGTGCCCTTAAATTTTATTTACAGGCAACTAAAGATTTTCGACAAACGTCTTCCCTGTTTGTCGTTTACTCTGGTCAGAGGAGAGGTCAAAAAGCTTCTGCTACCTCTCTCTCTTTTTGGCTTCGTAGCATAATTCGTTTAGCTTATGAGACTGCTGGACAGCAGCCTCCTGAAAGAATTACAGCTCATTCCACTAGAGCTGTGGCTTCCACTTGGGCCTTTAAGAATGAGGCCTCTGTTGAACAGATTTGTAAGGCTGCAACTTGGTCTTCGCTTCATACTTTTTCCAAATTTTCCAAATTTGACACTTTTGCTGCCTCGGAGGCTATTTTTGGGAGAAAGGTTCTTCAGGCAGTGGTTCCTTCTGTATAAAGAGCCTGCCTATCCCTCCCGTCATCCGTGTACTTTTGCTTTGGTATTGGTATCCCACAAGTAATGATGACCCGTGGACTGATCACACTTAACAGAAGAAAACATAATTTATGCTTACCTGATAAATTCCTTTCTTCTGTAGTGTGATCAGTCCACGGCCCGCCCTGTTTTTTAAGGCAGGTAAATATTTTTTAAATTATACTCCAGTCACCACTACACCCTTGGTTTCTCCTTTCTCGTTGGTCCTTGGTCGAATGACTGGAGGTGACGTAGAGGGGAGGAGCTATATAGCAACTCTGCTGGGTGAATCCTCTTGCACTTCCTGTAGGGGAGCAGTTAATATCCCACAAGTAATGATGACCCGTGGACTGATCACACTACAGAAGAAAGGAATTTATCAGGTAAGCATAAATTATGTTTTTAGCATTGTTAAAGGGACAAAATTTACTAGACTAGGTGCTGTTGCATTTGTCTTGTTGTATTGCATTTATTGATTATGCAAGTCCAGTGTATTGACTGGTCCTTTAACTGGACTATCATGCTTATAATTTCATTTGTGTCTTCATTTTATTGAATATTTTCTCAAATGAGGTTTAATCTATGTCTTTAGCTGTTTTAGCTAGAAGATTTTTGTGATTTCTAAAAATCCATATTTCTTTTTGTTTTAAGATAATCAATTATTTGTTTTATAATTGGATTCAATTCTTAACTGTTACTCTGGGCTTCAAGATTGAGTTCTAAGACTATAACTTTAAGCTTATATTAGTTTGGTTGTTCTTATTAAGGAACGAATTCCTGAATTCTTTCCCAAGTAACATGTTTTAATTGGAAATTTTTTCAGTTCAAAATCAGCTCCCTAAAATTGCGATGTATGTGCCGTATTCCAGCTCGGCTGGTAAGGGGCAGGTTAAGACTTTTTTGAAATGTATTTGGTTCTATTCGGTCCAAATTTCTTTGATTTTGGGTACAGAATAAGTTCAGAATAAACCGTCTGTGAGAAGTCTTTTTTCTCTATTATATTCCAGTAAGGCTAACACTTTCTTTAAGTGTGTTTCGGTTCTATATATTTTGGGTACTGTTGAAGCATGGCTGATCACCCATGGGGTTCAAGCGCTGCTCAGGCCTGGAATCTTCTGGGGTATTTCTTCCAGTTCCATTTTTAGGAACTGGGTTTTGGAATTTTATTCAAACTATTCTGCCTTTTTTTGGTCAGTGATAGCATTATTTGTTTTCATTAGATACAATAAATGCATATTTTCATTTTTCTGTTTTCATTCAGATTATTTTCTGTGGATGCGGAATCTCATATGATTAACTTTGTTCTTCCAGGACATAGTTAGAGGATCTTTTTTTCAAAAGCTCTTGATTCCTCACACAAGGGTCACCTTTTTTAGGTTTCCAGATAGTTTGTGTCACTGTCTTTGTCTCTATCAGACAAGGGACAATTTTATTGGGTTCCGTCTGTCGGTACCTTTAGTCTTTATTATTTCCTTCAGTTGCTATATATGCATAGAAGTTTTAGGTCTTATGGCCACAGCATTGGATTCAATTCCCTTTGCTCATTTTTAATAGAAATAACCTTTTCAGTTTTTTATGCTGAATTATGGTGCAGGGATTCTAGGATTTCACATTTTAAATCTCTGAATCCTAATATTTATCTATCTTGATTTGGTGGTTAAGATCACCATCATTTAGTTCTACAGGTCTCTTCGTTTCTTTCAACCTGAGGATCTCTGTCAGCACAAGGGGTTTGGAAATCTCAGGAGGCGAGATTACCATTTGATATTTTAGAACTCCGTGCATTCTCAGAGTTTTTCAGTTAGTTTCTTTTTTGAAGAAGAGACGTTTATTGTTTTTCAGACAATATCACAACTATGGTGTATGTCAATCATCAGGGTGGGACTATCAGTCCTTAGGCTGTGACAGAAGTGTCTCGGATATTAGCTTGGGCTAAATCCAGCTCTTATCTAAATTCTGTGGGGTTTTTTCCCAGGTATAGATATTTGGGAAGCGGATTGTCTCTGTTAATCAAGCTTTACATCCGGGAGAATGGTCTCTCATACCCAGATATGTTTTTCAATGTTTCAGATGTGAGCATTTCTAGAAATAGATTTGTTGGCATCTCATCTGAATAAAGAACTTCCCAGGGGCCTATTCAGGTCCGGGGATCCTCAGGCGGAAGTAGTGTATGCATTGACATTTCTTTGAAATTATCTTTTTGCCTATTTCTTTCCGCCTCTAGTTCTTCTTCCAAAGTGATTTCCAAAATTCTTATGGAGTATTTGTTTGTTCTGCTGGTGGCTCCAGCATGGCCTCTCAGGTTTTGGTATGCGGATCTCATTTGTATGGCCAGTTGCCAACATTAGACATTTCCGTTTAAACCAGACCTTCTTTCTCAAGGTCCATTTTTTCCATCAGGATCTCAAATTATTAAATTTGAAGGGATGGAGATTGAACGCTTGTTTTTTAGTCATAGAGGTTTCTCTGACTCATTGATTAATACTAGGTTTCAGGCTCGTAAATCTGTCTCTAGAAAGATTTATTATCGAGTCTGGAAGACCTACTTTTCTTGACATTCTTTTAAAATTCATAGAATTTTATAATTTTTTTCAGGTTGGTTTGGATAAGGTTTTGTCTTCAGTTCTTTGATAGGACAAATCTCTACTCTTTCTGTCCTTTTGTCACAGAAAGATTGCTAATCATCCTGATATTCATTGTTTTGTTCAGGCTTTGATCCGTATCAAGCCTGTCATTAATTCAATCTCTCCTCTTTGGAGTATCAATTTGGTGCTGAGGGCTTTACAGGCTCCTCCGTTTGAAACTATGCATTCTCTGAACATTAAATTACTTTCTTGGAAAAGTATTGTTCCTTTTCTGCTTGAAGAGTTTTTGAGTTATCTGCTCTTTTTTGTGAATCTCCTTTTCTGATTTTTCATCAGGATAAGGCAGTGTGACTTCCTGATATTCATCATTTTGTTCAGGTTTTGATTCGTATCAAACCTGTCATTAAGCCAATTTCTCCTCCTTGGGAGTCTTAATTTGGTTCTGAAGGCTTTTCAGGCTCTTCTATTTGAGCATATGCTTGCTCTGGACATTAATTACTTTCATGGAAAGTATTGTTCTTTTTGGACATCTCTTCAGCTAGAACAGTTTTTGAATTATCTGTTCTTTTTTATGAATCTCTTTTTTCTGATTTTTTCATCAGGATAAGGTGGTTTTTGCTGTCCTCATTTCAATTATTACCTAAAGTTGTAAATTCTAACAACATTAGGGAGGAAGTATTGTTTTCCTAAGACTTCTTTGGTGAGATTCTTACTTTCTTTAAATATGGTAAGAGTTTTTGAAATTCAATGTTGAAGCTATTCAGATTTCAGATAGACTTCTAGTCTATTTGTTATCTTTTCTGGTCTTAGGAAGGTCAAAAGGCTTCTGCCATTTATTTGGCATCTTGCTTAAACTTTTGATTCATCATGCTTATTTGGAGTCGGGTGGATTCCCGCCTCGGAGGATTACGGCTCATTCTACTAGGTAAGTTTCTACTTCCTGGGCTTTTTAAGAATGAAGCTTCTGTTGATCAGATTTGCAAAGCAATGACTTGGTCTTCTTTGCATACTTTTACTATGTTCTACCATTTTGATGTTTTCTCTTCTTTAGAAGCAGTTTTGGAGAATGGTACTTCAGGCAGCTGTTTCAGTTTGATTCTTCTGCTTATAATTTCAGTTTTTTTCATTATAAAAATTGAAACTTTTTTGATTTGGGTAGTGGATTCATTTTTCATCGGAATTGGCTGTCTTTATTTTATCCCTCCCTCTCTAGTGACTCTTGCGTGGAAGTTCCACATCTTGGGTATCTACTATCCCATACGTCACTAGCTCATGGACTCTTGCTAATTACATGAAAGAAAACATAATTTATGTAAGAACTTACCTGATAAATTCATTTCTTTCATATTAGCAAGAGTCCATGAGGCCCACCCTTTTTTGTGGTGGTTATGATTTTTTTGTATAAAGCACAATTATTCCAATTCCTTATTTTTTGATGCTTTCGCTCCTTTCTTATCACCCCACTTCTTGGCTATTCGTTAAACTGAATTGTGGGTGTGGTGAGGGGTGTATTTATAGGCATTTTAAGGTTTGGGAAACTTTGCCCCTCCTGGTAGGAATGTATATCCCATACGTCACTAGCTCATGGACTCTTGCTAATATGAAAGAAATGAATTTATCAGGTAAGTTCTTACATAAATTATGTTTTTACTTTTTTGGGTTGTATTGAGACGCAGCAGCAGCATCAAAGTCTTTTGTTGTTATTGATGATGTAGCGATACGCAAACATGCGTCAACACGACAGTTCTCAAGTCGATTTCTAGTAGATGTTTTGATGGCATTCATATGGCTGAAGCCTCGTTCACAGCAGCATGTATCAGGGCTCAGTGTTAACAGCAAAATAGACAGTTTACAGAGTTCAATATATTCACAATCAAGTGATTTGAATAAAGAACTCCACAATTTAACTGTTACTGGAACAATGGTCAGAGGTGAACAGGGTCTTGATAACATCATCTTCACAGTATAAAGTGTACTTCTTTTCTACCTCTTTAGAATTAATATGATTTGAAAATCTGTCAAAAAGTTTTTTCATGTCACAAAACGGTGGTTTAACATTGCAGGGGTTTAAGAACAGCATACATTTAACCAAATTACTTTCTGGAAACCTTGATTTAAAAGCCTGTTCAAGTTTTTTGGCATACTCAATAAATGTATTTTTAACTTGAAGAATGTCATTTTTGGGCAGGTATTGCTGTTCTTCACATTCTAAAAATATTCTATTGGGTTGGTCACTAGGAATACACAGCTCTGAAGGAGAGATGAAATTTTCCTGTGCAGTTTCAAGAAGAGAAGAACTATTTTTAAACGGTTTTAGAATAACCTTGCAGTATTTTTCTAAACAGCAATATGCACTGTAAAGGTCAGAGTTCTCTTTCTGTAAAGATAAATTCATGGATGCCAGAAGAGGTAAAACCTAATTTAGAAAATGTAAGTAAAGGAGAAACTTTGGTGACTGTAACATTTCACAAATATTTTGACAGCTACTTTTGTAATTTGTTGGCCCATTCTCAAATGATTCTCTCTCAAAATACTGAACTAGAGACTCAAGTAAACTGACAAATCTTTCAACACATGCTGCTAAGCTTAACCAGCAAAATTTTTTTGTATGTTATTAAATTTGTATAGTCCTCTTCATTTAACTCACAGATCTGTCTGAACTCTTTTTTTCTTGCAGCTCCAGAGAAGTGTTTTAAGGTTGCTTTAATGCTATCCTCAACAAAGTCAGGAATAACGCTTTCAGCATCTTTAGCCATTAATGCTTGTCGATGAGTCATACAGTATTGCACAAATACATCTACAAAGTGATCCTTCAGCTTCTTTGACACACTTTCACGCTTTGCTAGCATTACAGATGCACCATCTGATGTAAACCCAACAATTTTTTGGGTAGGATATTGATTTTGCTCTTTCTCCAAGCAATCTATGATGGCTGAAGTTAGGTTTTCAGCATTACAACGTTCTGATATTTCAAATAAGGTTAAAAAATCGGTATAAATTTCAGCTTTATCAGTATCTACATAGCGGTGGTAAATAATCAGCTGACTTTTATCACTATGGTCAGTGCTTTCATCACATATTAAATTAATGAAAGGGGCCTTTTTACTGCTCTAATTGTCTCCCTGAACATATAGTCAGCTATTTGTTCAGTGTTTCTTGCTACTGTTCTGGCACTACAGTGTAGGTGTTGAAATGGTATGGATTTTGGATCAATTTTTACTGCAACTTCTTTAAAAACAACGCCAGCGGGGGCGGAGCCGGCCAAGGACCAGCATGGCCGCAAAAGATTAGTGCTCCGTGAAGCTATTCCCTGCCGATACCCTCAGCAACAGTCCAGAGGGCTAAACCGGTATGTTTTCTTGGGGCAATTACCTCATGAACCCTTGAAGCACATCACCCAACCATATGAGGAGCCTTTCACGAACATCGCTCCTATCCTGGCACTGCTGTGACATGTGGATATAAACCCGGTGGCGCTAACCGCCATTTGCAGAAGTAGAAAGGAGCGGAGAAGAGGAGACACAAGTCCGTTCACTCTGCCGTTGGCCCCTCAGCTAAATCAGCCCAGCGGTTCAGTAGAGGAGTCGGCAGCTTAGCCAAAGCATAAAACCACGGGGGTGAAGTGAGGTGAGAGAGGTGGGCCCCTTCTATTAACTATTAAGGGCTACATCAGCCACGCAGCACCCAAACCTATAAGAGGGCTATGTGAGGGGGAAACCGGTGGAATGAGAACACTATAAAGGCATTCTCTAAGAAGTATTTGGGGACATAGAGGAGACAGACACAGGGGTGCAGCAAATACATAACTTTATTGAAGCAACATGAGATAGGTTGCTGCTTACATTTCACAGCATAGAAGGCCTGCTACGCAACAATACAAAGTTCATCTCACGAATCCTTTGCAATATGGCATCTAGAAGACAACAGAAGCCAGATAAAACGCAAAGGGCTTCAAACCCCTCAGGCTCTAAAATGAACTCTTTTTTTAAAGCTGTATCAGCGCCCAGCGTTGTAACACCAAGCTCACCTACTTCAGACATGGAGGAGGAAAGGGTCTGTTCTGCTGATATGCCTCAGGAAGAAGAGTTTCCACTTACCAGAGCAGATTTTAAGTCATTACCCTCTAAAGAGGATTTCTCAACCTTTATGCAGCAGGTCAGTCAGTTGATCAGAGATGGCTTGGCTGAAGTTAGAAAGGACATTACAGACTTAGGTAACAGAGTGGTGCAACTTGAAGATCACGCTGAAGAACTGTCGGAAACCACAAATTTAGGTCTTGGAGGATTTGGACACCTTTTGTACACAACTAAATATCCCAACACCAAAGATTCCTACAGAGTCTGGTAAGGATCAAGATGAAGAATTAGCACTGCGTCAACAACCGAAAGCACAAAGGCAGAAGTGGGTTACAGTACAGAGGAAATCTAAGCTGCCAGCGAGGAGGCCTACATAAAAAGAGTCCAACAGCACAACACCACCATGAAGAAACAAAAGGTTATCATGGTGAGACTTCTCTTAGTTTAACCTAGACCCTGTATTAATGGTAGGCTTGAGACTAGGATGCAGGGTCCCCTAGGCTTGTTAAATGGGAATGAGAATTCTTGATTTGTACTACAGACTTCCTTCTATTGTTTCTCTCTCTTTGTTGTTCTTTTCTTTTTCTCCAAACAGGTACCTAGCCAAGAAAGCAACATCTATCTCACAAACTCTGGACATGTGTGTGTATAAGTATATTGAACTTGGCAGGGACAGCAGCAGCAGTTAGATTGCTGCCTCCCCCCATCTATAGTTGAATGCGATTGGCCGTGATAAGGCCTAGGTTAGAGTTAGAATTGATATTTAAAGATAAGCATATTGTTATATTCATTGTTAATAAGTTAATTTGTGTTCACGTGTCCCTATTGGTTCATTCACAGAAGCAACTCCATAGTGGCAACCGCCACTTCTTATTACCACAAGGGGTCTTTCCTGGTCCTCCGGGTTGGGGGAGAGCACTGATGCCTCTGGGAAGCCGCTCGACACTTCAAGGTAAGACTACATACACACACCTGTTTAGACACAATGCATAGAACCCTACGTATAGCAACCCAGAATACTAAGGGACTTAACTCCCCTTCCAAGAGATCCATTGCACTGCGATGGTTCGCAAGACAAAAAAGTTCTGTCATATTTATCCAAGAAACTCACTTCTCTAAAGAATCAGAACCCAGGCTTTCCTCAAGGGACTTCCCGACAGGGTACTTTAACTCTAATGATAAAAAGAAAAATGGGGTAGGCATCTTAATACACCGCAACACACCTTTCCAGCTACTTAAAACGGTAGGGGATAAAGAGGGCAGAATACTCATAGTGACGGGCCTGCTGTTTAATAGACCTGTGACCTTTGTAAATATATATGCGCCTAACTCTAGTAGGACACCCTTTTTCAAGAGACTGCTTGCTTTAGTTGTGGATCACAGGAAAGGCATACTAATTTTGGGAGGTGATCTTAATGTAACTATGGACCCTCGGTTAGATACGACCTCTCCAAATACTAACACAGCCCATAGACCCCCAGACTTAGTGTATAAATGTTTCAGACAGTTAGGCTTAATAGACGTTTGGAGGATACAACACCCCCTACAAAGGAATTATACATTCTATTCACACCCTTGGGCTTCATACTCAAGGTTAGATTATCTTTACATTGATCAATCGAGTTTATCCCTTATAGTAGACTCAGACATCCAGCCAACGACATGGACTGATCATTCGGCAGTTTCTATCTCCTTAAGATGGCCAGAAGCCCCAATCAACCCATTCATCTGGAGACTAGATGAATACCTCCTTCGCCACCCACCAACCTATAACTCTGTGACTACATCAATTACTGAATACTTTAAGTTTAACACTAGCGCAGACGCATCGCCACTCACTTTATGGGAGGCACATAAGGCGGTCATACGTGGAGAATGCATTAAACACACAGCATACCTCAAAAAAACACATAAGGTTGCAACGAACTCTCTGCTCGCCAAATTGCATGAACTAGACTTAGAACACAAGCAAAGACCCAAATCTCTTATCCTTAATAACTAATACTAGGACGGATCTTAACAACATACTCACGAAGGAGGCTCAAAGGATAGCCTTAAAATTAAGGAAAACCTACTTCTATGAGGGAAATAGAGTGGGGTCACTGTTAGCTAGGGCGTTAAAGAATAGATCCGGTCAGACCCATATACATAAATTACAAAAGCTGAATGGGACTGATACGCATGATAGTAAAGAAATTGCGGACAGTTTTAGAGACGTTTATGCACACCTCTACAACTTGGAACAAGTAGACTCCCAGGCCCATCTTGAGGAGATGCAACACTATATTCAGGCAACCAGTTTAAACTCCTTAACACCAGCCCAAAGAAGGGATCTAGACATGCCAATCTCTTTAAAAGAAATCCTGACTGTAATCTCCCAACTCCCAATAGGCAAAAGTCCGGGCCCGGATGGGTTTACCAATTCATATTACAAATCTTTCAAGCATTTGTTGGTTCCCCACCTCTTGACTCTGTTCCAGGCCATAGACAATAATTTAAAGTTCTCACCTGACATGTTGACCCCGCACATTTCGGTTATATTAAAAGCGGACAAACCACAAGAACAACCGGGCAGCTACAGACCTATCTCCTTACTCAATTCGGACATCAAGATATTTAGCAAAATTATAGCCAATCGTATAAACACAGTATTAAATGAAATTATACATTTAGATCAGGTAGGCTTTACCCCACGTCGTGAAACGCGGGACAACACAATAAGAGCGTTGACACTATCGGCATATGCAAAATGTCATAATATCCCATCGGTTATATTGACGACGGATGCAGAAAAAGCGTTCGATAGAACAAATTGGCACTTTCTCAATAAAACATTAGAGACTTTTGGATTTGGAACCAAAATGATAGATAGAGTCGGTAGCCTCTACACACGCCCAAGCGCCAGAGTTAGAGTAAATGGCATGCTCTCAGATCCTTTTCCTATTCAAAACAGTACGCGGCAGGGATGCCCTCTCTCCCCCATCTTATTTATCTTGACAATGGAGGTATTCGCTGCACACATACACGCCAACGAGGAGATAAAAGGCATTATTATAGGCCCCAATGAATTTAAGATAGCTATGTACGCGGACGATGTCCTTTTCTCGGTATCCTCCCCTAAAAGCACCATCCCAGAGATTGTACGTGAGATCGGGAGATTCGGTATATTCTCGAATTTCTCGGTAAACCAAACTAAATCAGAAGTTTTGAACATATCACTTAGTGCTATGGAGTTCCGCAACCTTTCACGGATATGTCCACTACGCTTGCAGACAGATTCAATCAAGTACCTGGGTATTCACCTCTCCCCATACTCTTACACCCTTTTTAAGAAAAACTACGAATCACTGCTTCACACCATATTAAAAGACCTCAACACCTGGGGAAATAAAACGCTTTCGTGGTTGGGTAGGGTACATTCCATCAAAATGACGACATTACCCAGAATTCTATATATCCTTCAGGCCCTGCCAATTCACCTTCCTTCCTGGTATCTAACGCATTTACAGGGTCATTTGAATGCTTACGTGTGGGGTAGGTGCAAACCCAGAGTAAATAGGAACACTCTCTACAGGTCCACTGTCACGGGTGGCATAGGGTTACAAAAGATAGAGGAATATTATAGTGCAGTGACTCTTCAGAGAATTTTAGATTGGCATGGTTCAACAACACACAAAGCTTGGGTATCTATAGATTCTCACATTTTACAAGTTCCGTTTGTGAGAGCACTATGTTGGGTCTCCGCGGACCTGAGGCCATCGCAATGTGGACATTTAGACATACACAAACATTTTTTTAGGGAATGGGACAAGATAAAGACTCTATACCCTCATATCTCACCTATTAGATCTCCATTATTCCCAATAGTTCTTAATACCGAGTTGGTGGGGGGCTTGGACAAAGGATTTAGAAGATTCAAGGAGTGGGGATACACCATCCCACTTTGTAGATTTTTAGAAGACGGGAAATTTAAAGATAGAAACAGACTGGAGACTATTGCAGATGTACGTTATACACATTGGCTTAAATATGCACAACTCTAACATTTTTTACAAACCTCTCCCCATAGGAGGGAGTTTCTTCGGTCAATGACTCCTTTTGAACGACTATGCGACAGAGAGACAGCAGTCCAGAGTCCCCTCTCGTTATCCCGGCGACTTTTAATAGACCCCCAAAACACTATTTTACCAAGTTACACCATGAAATGGGCACATGACCTTCACACTGACATTGACAACGACGCCTGCCGCAACATATTCCAAAGATCAAAACAAACTTCTACTTCTCCACAGATACTAGAAATGAACTACAAAATACTATCTCGTTGGTACTTAACACAGACTAGATTGAATACTATATACCCCGACTCTTCGCGAATGTGCTGGAGGGGTTGTGGCGAGCAGGGTAGTCTAATACACATGTGGTGGGACTGCCCCTTGATAAAGAATTTGTGGAAAGCGGTAGAAACTTACTTGCAGAGATTAGCGTGAGATACATTTAGGCTTACCCCCAGAATAGCATTATTAAATGACACCACCCACATCACATGCAAGCTAAGATCCCTCATAGTACAGATTGGGCTTAATGGGGCCCGCTCCTTAATAGCTCGGGCATGGAAAACATCATCATCTCCAACTATGGAGATGTGGATCGAAAGGACGACAGAACTCATTGGTTTAGAGGAGTATGGGTTTCTGAAACAGAACTGCTCCCTTTCTTTCTGGATGCTAAATTCTTATGGGAAAACATACATCTACAGCCTTAACACACAAATATAAACACATATCCCCTGGGGGTGCAATATTCATCGGCGAGGATGGAGGCTGCTCTCCCCCTGCCTAGGGGGTCCGGGAGGATCCAGACAGTGTTCAGCAACATTAGGTGAGATGGTTTACTTAGACCTATAGATAACGTTGATTGACCTTGATGTTTAAAGTAACAATGTTTAGATGCGGAATGGAATAGTTAGGGATCGCTAAGTTAGTTAGTTGGTTAATAGTTTAGTTTGTTTTGAAATATTGCTGCAAATAGGCATAGATACAGATATGTATAATGTACAATGATTGCCTGATATTGTATACTTTATTTTATGTAAAATGAAAACATAATAAATAAAAAAAAAACAAAAAAAACAACGCCAGCAGTAAATGGTAGTTTGGCTTTAGCCAAACAGAAGGCTAGATTGATGTCATTCTGTTCCTCTTTGGCATCCCTTTTAAAAAAAAGTTGACATACTTTTTATCTCTGTGACTCTCTTTGATTTTGACTCTTGAACAAATTTTTGTTTTTGAAAATTGGTCATATTTGCAGTTTTAGAAATATTTCTACACCATTTTTCAGAATGATCACAAGCTACTGTTGATTTTAGTTGTTTCATTACTTGTCCACATCTTGCACATTCCATGAGACAATCTGTAGATCTTTCAAACACTAAATATTCAACTTCCCAAGCAGGGTTGAATGTTCTCTTTTTGGCATTCTTTGTTGATGATGCCAGGGACGTGCACTCATAAGAGGCAGGGGAGGCAGTGTCTACCCTGCCATATGTGGCCAAAGCTTAATTAAATTTTAATTAAAACAAAAAAAAAGTCAAACAATTTCCCCCCCCCCCCCCATGTAATGCTATGGAGAGGCAGGTACAGGAACACTTCTCTCCATTGCAGTACATGGGTCAAAGGAAAAGCTGTGCTGCAGCGCCACCTGTGTTCTCTCAATATATTAGCAGCAAAAATTGGGACCAATAGGAGGCACCCCTCTTGATGCCTCCTAGCAAGTGAAGGATATATAGATTAATCAGAAGGAGGATGCAGTGAGCAGGGTCATGTGACACAACTGGAAGCTGAGGTTACCTAATAACAGATGACACCAAGCAGAAGAGTTAAGTAGTATTCTACATCTCTTGTGATTCACAAATTCTGTTCAGATACAGCTCATTAACAGGGGGGGACATTAAGGCCTAGATTTGGAGTTCGGCGGTAAAAGGGCTGTTAACGCTCCGCGGGCTTTTTTCTGGCCACACCATAAATTTAACTCTGGTATCGAGAGTTTAATCAAATGCTGCGTTAGGCTCCAAAAAAGGAGCGTAGAGCATTTTTACCGCAAATGCAACTCTCGATACCAGGGTTGCTTACGGACGCGGCCGGCCTCAAAAACGTGCTCGTGCACGATTCTCCCATAGGAAACAATGGGGCTGTTTGAGCTGAAAAAAAACCTAACACCTGCAAAAAAGCAGCGTTCAGCTCCTAACGCAGCCCCATTGTTTCCTATGGGGAAACACTTCCTACGTCTGCACCTAACACTTTAACATGTACCCCGAGTCTAAACACCCCTAACCTTACACTTATTAACCCCTAATCTGCCGCCCCCGCTATCGCTGACCCCTGCATATTTTTTTTAACCCCTAATCTGCCGCTCCGTAAACCGCCGCCACCTACGTTATCCCTATGTACCCCTAATCTGCTACCCCTAACACCGCCGACCCCTATATTATATTTATTAACCCCTAATCTGCCCCCCTCAACGTCGCCGACACCTGCCTACACTTATTAACCCCTAATCTGCCGAGCGGACCGCACCGCTACTATAATAAAGTTATGAACCCCTAACCCGCCTCACTAACCCTATCATAAATAGTATTAACCCCTAATCTGCCCTCCCTAACATCGCCGACACCTAACTTCAATTATTAACCCCTAATCTGACGACCGGAGCTCACCGCTATTTTAATAAATGTATTAACCCCTAAAGCTAATTCTAACCCTAACACTAACACCCCCCTATGTTAAATATAATTTTTATCTAACGAAATAAATTAACTCTTATTAAATAAATGATTCCTATTTAAAGCTAAATACTTACCTGTAAAATAAATCCTAATATAGCTACAATATAAATTATAATTATATTATAGCTATTTTAGGATTAATATTTATTTTACAGGCAACTTTGTAATTATTTTAACCAGGTACAATAGCTATTAAATAGTTAAGAACTATTTAATAGTTACCTAGTTAAAATAATTACAAATTTACCTGTAAAATAAATCCTAACCTAAGTTATAATTAAACCTAACACTACCCTATCAATAAATTAATTAAATAAAATACCTACAATTACCTACAATTAACCTAACACTACATTATCAATAAATAAATTAAACACAATTCCTACAAATAAATACAATTAAATAAACTAGATAAAGTACAAAAAATAAAAAAGAAATAAGTTACAGAAAATAAAAAAATATTTACAAACATAATAAAAATATTACAACAATTTTAAACTAATTACACCTACTCTAAGCCCCCTAATAAAATAACAAAGCCCCCCAAAATAAAAAATTCCCTACCCTATTCTAAATTAAAAAAGTTACAAGCTCTTTTACCTTACCAGCCCTGAACAGGGCCCTTTGCGGGGCATGCCCCAAGAATTTCAGCTCTTTTGCCTGTAAAAGAATAAATACAATACCCCCCCCCCCCCAACATTACAACCCACCACCCACATACCCCTAATCTAACCCAAACCCCCCTTAAATAAACCTAACACTAAGCCCCTGAAGATCTTCCTACCTTGTCTTCACCATACCAGGTTCACCGATCCGTCCTGAAGAGCTCCTCCGATGTCCTGATCCAAGCCCAAGCGGGGGCTGAAGAGGTCCATGATCCGGTCAAAGTCTTCATCCAAGCGGGGCAGAAGAGGATCTTCCATCCGATTGAAGTCATCATCCAGGCGGCATCTTCTATGGTCTTCCATCCGGAGTGAAGCGGCAGGATCCTGAAGACCTCCAGCGCGGAACATCCATCCGGACCGACGACTGAACGACGAATGACTGTTCCTTTAAGGGACGTCATCCAAGATGGCGTCCCTCGAATTCCGATTGGCTGATAGGATTCTATCAGCCAATCGGAATTAAGGTAGGAATTTTCTGATTGGCTGATGGAATCAGCCAATCAGAATCTAGTTCAATCCGATTGGCCGATCCAATCAGCCAATCAGATTGAGCTCGCATTCTATTGGCTGATCGGAACAGCCAATAGAATGCGAGCTCAATCTGATTGGCTGATTGGATCAGCCAATCGGATTGAACTTGATTCTGATTGGCTGATTCCATCAGCCAATCAGAAAATTCCTACCTTAATTCCGATTGGCTGATAGAATCCTATCAGCCAATCGGAATTCGAGGGACGCCATCTTGGATGACGTCCCTTAAAGGAACAGTCATTCGTCGTTCAGTCGTCGGTCCGGATGGATGTTCCGCGCTGGAGGTCTTCAGGATCCTGCCGCTTCGCTCCGGATGGAAGACCATAGAAGATGCCGCCTGGATGATGACTTCAATCGGATGGAAGATCCTCTTCTGCCCCGCTTGGATGAAGACTTTGACCGGATCATGGACCTCTTCAGCCCCCGCTTGGGCTTGGATCAGGACATCGGAGGAGCTCTTCAGGACGGATCGGTGAACCTGGTATGGTGAAGACAAGGTAGGAAGATCTTCAGGGGCTTAGTGTTAGGTTTATTTAAGGGGGGTTTGGGTTAGATTAGGGGTATGTGGGTGGTGGGTTGTAATGTTGGGGGGGGGGGGTATGGTATGTTTTTTTTTACAGGCAAAAGAGCTGAAATCCTTGGGGCATGCCCCGCAAAGGGCCCTGTTCAGGGCTGGTAAGGTAAAAGAGCTTGTAACTTTTTTAATTTAGAATAGGGTAGGGAATTTTTTATTTTGGGGGGCTTTGTTATTTTATTAGGGGGCTTAGAGTAGGTGTAATTAGTTTAAAATTGTTGTAATATTTTTATTATGTTTGTAAATATTTTTTTATTTTCTGTAACTTAGTTCTTTTTTATTTTTTGTACTTTAGCTAGTTTATTTAATTGTATTTATTTGTAGGAATTGTGTTTAATTAATTTATTGATAGTGTAGTGTTAGGTTAATTGTAGGTAATTGTAGGTAGTTTATTTAATTATTTTATTGATAGTCTAGTGTTAGGTTTAATTATATCTTAGGTTAGGATTTATTTTACAGGTAAATTTGTTATTATTTTAACTAGGTAACTATTAAATAGTTCTTAACTATTAAATAGCTATTGTACCTGGTTAAAATAATTACAAAGTTGCCTGTAAAATAAATATTAATCCTAAAATAGCTATAATATAATTATAATTTATATTGTAGCTATATTAGGATTTATTTTACAGGTAAGTATTTAGCTTTAAATAGGAATCATTTATTTAATAAGAGTTAATTTATTTCGTTAGATTTAAATTATATTTAACTTAGGGGGGTGTTAGTGTTAGGGTTAGACTTAGCTTTAGGGGTTAATCCATTTATTAGAATAGCGGTGAGCTCCGGTCGGCAGATTAGGGGTTAATAATTGAAGTTAGGTGTCGGCGATGTTAGGGAGGGCAGATTAGGGGTTAATACTATTTATGATAGGGTTAGTGAGGTGGATTAGGGGTTAATAACTTTATTATAGTAGCGCTCAGGTCCGCTCGGCAGATTAGGGGTTAATAAGTGTAGGCAGGTGTCGGCGACGTTGAGGGGGGCAGATTAGGGGTTAATAAATATAATATAGGGGTCGGCGATGTTAGGGGCAGCAGATTAGGGGTACATAGGGATAACGTAGGTGGCGGCGATTTGCGGTCGGAAGATTAGGGGTTAATTATTTTAAGTAGCTGGCGGCGACGTTGTGGGGGGCAAGTTAGGGGTTAAGAAATATAATATAGGGGTCGGCGGGGTTAGGGGCAGCAGATTAGGGGTACATAAGTATAACGTAGGTGGCGGTCGGCAGATTAGGGGTTAAAAATTTTAATCGAGTGGCGGCGATGTGGGGGGAGCTCGGTTTAGGGGTACATAGGTAGTTTATGGGTGTTAGTGTACTTTAGGGTACAGTAGTTAAGAGCTTTATGAACCGGCGTTAGCCAGAAAGCTCTTAACTCCTGCTATTTTCAGGCGGCTGGAATTTTGTCGTTAGAGCTCTAACGCTCACTTCAGAAACGACTCTAAATACCAGCGTTAGAAAGATCCCATTGAAAAGATAGGCTACGCAAATGGCGTAGGGGGATCTGCGGTATGGAAAAGTCGCGGCTGAAAAGTGAGCGTTAGACCCTTTAATCACTGACTCCAAATACCAGCGGGCGGCCAAAACCAGCGTTAGGAGCCTCTAACGCTGGTTTTGACGGCTACCGCCGAACTCCAAATCTAGGCCTATGTGAGCATAACCCAATACTGACAGGAAGTCAAAGGGTCAATTCAAATTTAAATCCATAATTTAAAACCCAGAGTTTGAAGTTAAGTGTGCAGTGTCCACATTATTTAAATTAAAGTTTTTGATATTGAATATTGCTAAGCCTCCCTTTTTCATGGTTATTTGATTAATTATATACAGGAAAAGAATTCAGGAGTCGCAGAGACAAAGTCAATTCAGTTTCTTCAGCATTTATTCAGATTAAAACAGGTCACAAAAGGAAAAACAGCCCTTCAGTGTTACAAGCTTACGCGTTTCGGCTTCATGCCGTAGTCATAGCTCACGTGAAACTGAATTGACTTTGTCTCTGCGACTCCTGAATTCTTTTCCTGTATATGCTGCATTAAGCCGTCTTTTGGAGTTTGCAGGGTTACACTTACCCACAACATACATATGTTCCAGCTTGGAATTTCACGAAGTGGATGAGGACCAGCGATTGAATTAAAGAATCGGGGACTCCTTACCCCCCACAAGTCGGCACACATTGGATGACATCACGCCTGTGAGCTGGGTGAGTCAGAGTGCGGCGCCCGACGGAACAGCTTGTTTGAGCGTGGAAGCTCCGGGCGAGATATACAGATCGGCGACAGCACAGAGAGATGTCCACCTAACGGCTTCTACAAACACAGGTTAGCGCATCAAGGTTTGTTGGCCGTGAAGAGGGGGGTAAGTATAACTAAGTATTACCACGTATGTGACTCTATTAAGAGGATTCCACATTGGATTGCTACGTAAGGGTTTTTGTTTGTTCCTATCTGCACTTGGGGAACAAACATTTGGTGTTTATTTGATTAATTAGGTACAAACTCCATATATGTTATGTCTGTTCCGTCAGAGGATGCAGTATCTATTTTTATTTTTCTCTGTGTCTCCATTTATTTAAAGTATGCATACAAGCCTGAGGAAACGGGGTGTCCCCCGAGAAACGCGTTGCTATTATACTCTGTACTTTGTCAGGAGTTCTATTCTCACACATCCAGCTGTAAATTTGTTATACTTTTGGTATTTTTATTTTGTATAATAAAATACTGATTTTAACTTTTATATAAGTCTGGTGGTTGGTGTGATAGTCTCCTTAACAGTAACCCAAGGGTAGTTCAGCCCTTCTCCCCATCCAACTTGCAGTTCCAGCCTGAGGGAACCATTGCCATTGGGATTGATGATCGTTGATTCGATGCCATAGGATTCCAGTGCTGTCTTATCTGGTGGGGATCTCTTCACACAGCTAGCTGGTACGCTGTTGAACACCAGCCTGCTCCTATTGGCATAATAGAGTGCCGTCACCTTTGTGAGTACCCTGTATCTATTCATTTTTGGATTTGTTGGTCCCTATTGATCTACACATGTGGCCCCTCTGTTTGTGTTTTTGTCTTAACACCTTGTAATTACAAGACATTTAGGTTGTGTTGCTATAGAATAACATATCAGCCAAGTCTAAACATTTTTAAAACAAAATTAAATTTTTTTTAATGCAATTATTTTTCAATAGCCAAACTCCATTGTCTATTAGCCTTCTCTGGAGGAGCCAGTCTGAGCATTAGGGGCATATTTATCAAGCTCCAAACAGAACTTGATGTCACGTGTTTCTGGCGAGCCTTCAGGCTCGCCAGAAACACAAGTTATGATGCAGCGGTCCAGATCAGATTCATAACCTGTCTGCCTGCGCTGAGCCGGCGCACAGAAATCAACTCAATCGAATACGATTGGGTTGATTGACACCCAGGGAGGGATATTGCACCAGCAGTTCACCAGAACTGCTGGTGTAATGATAAATGCAGACAGCAATGCATATGCTGTCTGCATTTATCAATGTGCAGCGGACATGATCCGCAATATCGGATCATGTCCGCTCGCACAATGATAAATCGGCCCCATAGTGCACAGACATCAAGGCTAGCCACTGTAATATAAAGTTAATATATAATTCACTGTTTTGAAGTTGTTATAATAAATTGATTCCAATTAGGGGAGATATGTAGCAAGGTTAGGCTTGAGAAAATTATATTAAAAGGGGGAAAATTAAATAATGACAATATAATTCATCTAGAGTGTAAATTCCCATGAGAATAGGGCCCTTAATCCCACCTGTATGTGTTTTTAAATTTTGTCCTGTCTCTTACAAGTCTTATATTGTTTTATTTAAATGAATTGTATCCATGGACAGCGGTGGGGAATATGTTGGCGCTTCATAAATAAAGTATAATAATAATAATAATAATATACTGCAAAGTAGTTTCACATTGTATAACTAAACACTATCTACAAATCTCAAGGTGTTACTGCGTGCGTACAGTGGTCATGTTTGAAGCTTTAGTTTATTTTTTTACAATTTTTTTTATTAATGTCCTTTAAGCATTTTATTTTATTTGTTCTTTGGGGAAAAAAAAACAGAAAAAAAAACAAACATGCTACATAGGGTGTGTGGCATATTAATTTTTATTCAACTATATTATTTAGTATTGTTGCTTCATCTATAAATACAATAAATAATTCCACTCTTCTGATTGTATCATAGCTTTTTTATTAGCTGTATAAAGTATGCTATGAAATCAGATCAGAAGTTAAACTTAGTGGAATTAATGTATTTATAAATGAAGCAATAATACTAAATACTGTAGTAGAATAAAATGTATATAGTAGATGTGATCCACCTGTTCTGTGTGGCATATGCACATAGTCTAGTAGTTTTAATGTGCTATCATCAACAGAAATGTAAAATTATATTGCATATAGCAAATCACATTTACAATTAATTCCAGAATCCCATTCCCAACTGCAATAAATAAATTTACACTGTACAATAAAAACAGCCCTGTTATTTTATTCTGACTGGAATATAGTTACAATTATTCTGTTAAAGGAACACTGTACCCCAAATTTTTCTTTCGTGATTCAGATTGAGCATGAAATTTTAAGCAATTTTCTAATTTACTCCTATTATCAAATTTTCATCCACCAATAAAAAAGTGCTGTCCAGCGTACTGAAACCAAAAAAAAGCTTAGATGCCTTCTTTTTCAAATAATGATAGCAAGAGAACGAAGAAAATTGATAATAGGAGTAAATTAGAAAGTTGCTTAAAATTGCATGCTCTTTCTGAATGACAAAAGAAAAAATTTGGGTACAGTGTCCCTTTAAGTGCTGAATGATGATTTCAAATCATCATTCAAGCACTTACAGAATTATTTTTTAACCAGATTCCAGTCAGAATATTTTTTTATAATATTTTTTTTATACTGGAGTAAAAACTAATGTCTGGTTGCTTGCTAATACAGTAAAAAAATATGCAGCTGCTTGCTAATTGCTAACATAATAAACGACCTGGGCTGGACCTTCCTGAAGTCCTGAACTCACCACCAGATATTTATATATATCAAATCTATTTTTCTCTCTCTGCTGACTGGCTGCGCACTGGTGGTAGTATGACTGTATGTACTGTTCACTAGTTGTTACTGGCTAAAATAAACTCCCGCTCGCACTGTGCGGTATGCGCACTTCCTCTAGTAGTCTGACTCTTCACAGTGTTCACAGACTGACTGCCTCTCGTCTCACTCTAGTAGTCTCAGACTCTCTACGTCTTTCCCGCTCGCACTCACAACACTAACTATAGACTGACTGATGTCACGTGACGTCCTCCTCGGCTCCTCCTCAACCCCCCCCCCCAACTTGGTGCCGCTGGCTTGCGAATTGCGTCCCCTGTCAGGCACGCATGAATCCCTCCTCCTAGAGTCCTCCTACGTCCTGTCTCAGCAGCACTCGCAAAAAAAATTCAGAAGTCTATGGCAGACACTGCAAGGGCCGGTCAAGGACACCAGTGTCTGTGTACGGACACCTTGCCGATCCCTGATCGCCACACACGCTAACATTAGTGCGCCACTTGTAATCTATCTTATTATTTTTAACTCTAAAGCAAGTATCAAGTGAGATACATAATTAGCATTGTTTCATCAACCACATGCTATGGGTCACATGACCCATTGTTTGAAGCCCTCTGGTACTTATATTGTGTAATCTCAACTGGTTTAATTATAGTATAGAAGGTGCTGGGGCACGATTACATATACGGCGCAGGTTTTGGGAAAGCGTGGGAACCCGCGCCACCCGTAATTTCACCTCGCACATCAGGGTATTACATATATTGCGCCGTTAGATGCTAAACTGGTGTAAGTAGGACAAACTGGCAATCTTCTGAAATGTGCGCAAATACACATTTTAGTCATCGCAAGTAACTTTCGCCAGTATTTTGTCCATGGAAAGTGTAAATAAAGAGTAGTTTTATGCAAATTAGGCTAACACATTTTTAAAAATGGACAGATTTCAAATAAAAATGCGACACGTAATTACGCTATTCAAAATTCATATATAAACCCATGCGCAGCCACCATTTTCTTCAGTGTGTTTGGATTGTTCGTTGAGCTACAACGCACTACACTGGAGTGGAGAATTAGTGAGAGTAGAGAGAGAGGCGCAAACAGAGGAGTTAGGTTGCATTGTTGTTTGATTAAGCTTGTACACTTACACATATTTTTACATATTGCACACATATTTTGCATACATACATATACAAATACACCACACTTTTTTTTCTAACACCTCACACATTTTAATTGATTTTTACAGTGTGATAGGCTGAGTGTGATAGGCTGAGTGTTTGGTTGTGATTGTGAGTGATTGAACTGGGGTCATCTTGTAGCATTGGACTGGAGAATGTTTTCATCCATTAGTTGTATTGTAGGTATTTTTTCAAGACTTTGAGGAAGATATTTGGGGGCTCTTTTCCTATCGGCATCCTGCAAACATTAGCAGTAACGCTCTACAATACAACTAATGGATGAAAACATTCTCCAGCCCAATGCCACAGGACTGCCAAGGTTGCAAGGACTGTGAGGAGCTGACAGCAAAAGCGTCTGGTGCAAGTATTTGTATACACCTTATTTAAAACACCAATACCGCCTGTAACAAGACCATTCTGTCTCCCTTGTCTTTTTAGAAATTCATCACCACTAAAGAATCTTTTCAATAATTTCATTAACTTCATCAAATGAACCTTTAGAGGAATTTTACAAAAACAAACTTTTAGAGGAGTTCTTTTTACCAAAAACGAACTTTTTAAAGGATGAACTCTTTATTATATGTACTTATATGAATTTGTTTAAGAACATTTGTGTGTATTTTCATGTTTAACCTATAGTTTGACTGATTCATTTTAACCAATTATATTTGTTTTTAATTAAACTGAGTTTGTATGCATATAGTAATATGTAGGATTATTAAATTGTGTAATTTTAAAACTGTGCAGTATGAGCACTTTACACACCAGCAGGACACTGCCTTCAGCCTATCATCTGTGGCCAGCACACCAGCAGAAACAGCAGAATCTTCTCAAACCAGGAGAGCTAGGAAACCCACTACAGTCACCTCAGCCCCCCTCATCCAAGAAGCCAAAAAAGAAATAAATATTCTTATAGTTCACCATAAATCTTGTTCTATGTTATCTACCATATAATTGTCATCCACACCCATGTGAGGTGTGTTTTATTACACTAATATTGTTAAAACATATAATATGACCTGTGTGAAAATGGCAATAAAAACAGGTAATATTATCATGTTTATGACATATTCTTGTACTATAATTCACATCCACAATAGTTGTTTATGAAGGGTACATATAGTAATATTCACGTCTAAGATGTAAATCAATGTATCTCACATCCAATATAAATTGACACATGGGTATATATAATAGTGATGTTACTGATTGGGTGTGCATTATCAGGTGTTTTAAGGCTGCAGGTGAGAGGTTGTGTTGTCAATGATTGGTTTGACACAATTGCAAAGAGGTGGCCTTCAAGAAGGTCTTAGAAATGATCATATGAGCCATCCTAGGTTTATCTTTCAACTAAGAATACCAAGAGAACAAAGCAAGTGTTAGGATTAAATCTGAAAGTAGTTTGAAATAACATGCCCTATTTGAAACAAGAAGGTTTTCTTTGGACTTGACTGTCCCTTTATATATTTTGGCATCAATGCCAAGCTGTGTTAACATTAGAATAAATTACACTCCAGTGGGTTCTAAAGAGATGAAGGTAATACAATTTAAAGTAAATAAGCAAGTATATGTCCAAAATGTGATAAAGGGATGAGATCTGATTCTACCAACAAGATCAATCCATTTGATTATGTTGTGGCTTCAAACAACAAAATCAGCTATTTCAAATACACAAATAGACCTTAAAAAAACAATATCATAGTATACTGTCTCTTTAACCTTGAGATGCTGCTTAAATGTATGTGTTTGTTAAGGCTTCCAGGGAGTTACGTTGCTTTTTTAGTCAGTGCAAGGGTTGCTGCGTCTACAATATGTGGCGAGATGAGAATGGAGGAGATTTTCTGAATTCTGCGTGCATAAATCCTTACGCTGTATATTGGATACCAAACCGCGCGGCTGTTCTATGTTAGTCTATGGGGATAAAAATTATGGCCGAAGGGTGAAATTTACGCACGTAACTTGTATGCCGTATATGTAATACCAAAATCGCGTAAAATCTGGCGGCGGAGGATTTTGCGGGCGACGCTGCATATGTAATGGAGCCCCTGAAGTTACCATGATATGTCCTTTTTATTTTAATTAGTGTACAGCTACTTTTATGTTCACCATTTTTCATAAACTATATAGTATCTAGATGCTCATGTAAATCCTATCTTAAAATAGTGCTCTCTGTTTTTTCCCATTAGAGGTCTTATGGACATATGACTTTAATTTTTCTGAGAAAGAGGCACCATTTCAGCACCCTCTCCCTTTTTTTTTTCTTCAAGTAATTTTTATTAATTTTCCAAGTCCTGGATTGTACACAATAAATAAAAAAAAACACAGGCAAATTTAGAGGACAGTCCCCTATATAAAAAAAGAAAAATTCACTTTTTTATTATTCTAAAGCTGATGCATAATGGTTTAAGAAAGTGTCGTCTACCCCTACATCATAATGAAGAGTCCGCAGTCACTGGGCTTACATACATTGTATATTTCTTTCCTAAGATATGGTGAGTCCACGGCTTGAGTAATTACTGATGGGAATATCACTCCTGGCCAGCAGAAGGAGGCAAAGAGCACCACAGTTAAACTGCTAAGTATCACTCCCTTACCCACAACCCCCAGTCATTCTCTTTGCCTTCGATGCATGGGGGAGGTGAAGTTTAGGTGTCTGAAGAAAAATTTTGATTTCATCTACAAGCAAGTTTTGGGATATAGCCGTATTCCACGTCATTCCTTGCAGTCGGTAGTGGTGGCTTTAAAGCAGTTAGGAACTTGTAAAGAGGTACTTACTGTGTTTTCCTAACCATTGCTGTCCTAGTTAAGAAAGCCAGAGTTGGCTACTCTGCTCTTTCTTTTTCAAAGGTCTCGGTTAAGAAATGTGTCTTCTCATACCTTGTAACTGTCTACATGCCGGACAGTGGAACAGGTAAGTGCTTTTTCTTCCAGTTGGGGAGACCATGCACTTAACAAATTAAAAGACACTCGGCTAGATTACAAGTTGTGCGTTAGGCTGAAAAAGCAGCGTTAACAGGTCCTAACGCTGCTTTTTCACTACCGCTGGTATTACGAGTCTTGCAGGTTTAGGGGCTCCGCACACTTCTTTGGCCTTACCGCAAAACGACTTACGTAAACTTTGTAAAGTCTTTTTTCTATGGGACTTCCATAGCGCCGGTATTACGAGTCTGTCCTGGGAGGCCAAAAAGTGAGTGGTACACCCTTTACCTCCAAGATCCCTAATGCATTTTAAAGTCAGTAGTTAAGAGTTTTATGGTACAACACCGTAACATAAAACTCATAACTAAAGTGCTAAAAAGTACACTAACACCCATAAACTACCTATTAACCCCTAAACCGAGGCCCTCCCGCATCGCAAACACTAAAATTAAATTTTTAACCCCTAATCTGCCGCTCCGGACATCGCCGCCACTATAATAAACATATTAACCCCTAAACCGCTGTACTCCCGCATCGCAAACACTAGTTAAATATTATTAACCCCTAATCTGCCGTCCCTAACATCGCCGCCACCTACATTATACTTATAAACCCCTAATCTGCTGCCCCCAACATCACGACACCTACATTATTTTTATTAACCCCTAATCTGCTGCTCCCAATGTCGCTGCAACCTACCTACACTTATTAACCCCTAATCTGCCGCCCCCAACGTTGGCGCCACTATTCTAAATGTATTATCCCCTAAACCTAAGTCTGACCCTAACACCCCCTAACTTAAATATAATTTAAATAAATCTAAATAAAATTACTATCATTTACCTAACTAATGCCTATTTAAAACTAAATACTTACCTGTAAAATAAACCCTAAGCTAGCTACAATATAACTAATAGTTACATTGTAGCTAGCTTAGGGTTTATTTTTATTTTACAGGCAAATTTGTATTTATTTTAACTAGGTAGAATAGTTACTAACTAGTTATGAACTATTTAATAACTACCTAGCTAAAATAAATGCAAAATTACCTGTAAAATAAAACCTAACCTAAGTTACAATAACACCTAACACTACACTACAATTAAATCAATTAACTAAATTAAAAACAATTAAATAAATTAAATTAAATTAGCTAAATTATAAAAACAAACAAACACTAAATTACAGAAAATAAAAAACAAATTACAGATCTTTAAACTAATTACACCTAATCTAATAGCCCTATCAAAATAAAAAAAGCCCCCCCCCAAAATAAAAACAAAACCTAGCCTAAACTAAACTATCAATAGCCCTTAAAAGGGCCTTTTGCAGGGCATTGCCCCAAAGTAATCAGCTCTTTTACCTGTAAAAAAAAATTACAAACTCCCCTCAACAGTAAAACCCACCACCCACACAACAAACCCCCCAAATAAAAAGCTAACTAAAAAAACCTAAGCTCCCCATTGCCCTGAAAAGGGCATTTGGATGGGCATTGCCCTTAAAAGGGCAGTTAGCTCTTTTGCGGCCCAAACCCCTAATCTAAAAATAAAACCCACCCAATACACCCTAACACTAACCCCCTGGAGATCGACTTACAGTTCTGAAGACCGGACATCCATTCTCAAGGAAGCGGCAGAAGTCTTCATCCAACCGGGCCAAAGTCCTCAATGAAGCCAGGAGAAGTCTTCATCCAAGCCGGGCGAAGTGGTCCTCCAGGCGGGCAGAAGGCTTCATCCAGACGGCATCTTCTGTCTTCATCCATCCGATGCGGAGCGATTCCATATTCAAGACATCCAACGCGGAGCATCCTCTTCTTCCGACGACTACCCGACGAATGAAGGTTCCTTTAAGTGACGTCATCCAAGATGGCGTCCCTTAGATTCCGATTGGCTGATAGAATTCTATCAGCCAATCGGAACTAAGGTAGAAAAAATCTTATTGGCTGATGCAATCAGCCAATAGGATTGAGCTTGCATTCTATTGGCTGATTGGAACAGCCAATAGAATGGAATCTCAATCCTATTGGCTGATTGAATTCTATCAGCCAATCGGAATCTAAGGGATGCCATCTTGGATGACGTCACTTAAAGGAACCTTCATTCGTCGTATAGTCGTTGGAAGAAGAGGATGCTCCGCGTCGAATGTCTTGAAGATGGACCCGCTACGCGTCGGATGGATGAAGATAGAAGATGCCATCTGGATGAAGACTTCTGTCCGTCTGGAGGACCACTTCGCCCAGCTTGGATGAAGACTTCTCCCGGCTTCCTTGAGGACTTTGGCCCGGTTGGATGAAGACTTCTGCTGCTTCCTTGAGGATGGATGTCCGGTCTTCAGAACAGTAATTCGATCTTCAGGGGGTTAGTGTTAGGCTTTTTTTAAGCGTGTATTGGGTGGGTTTTATTTTAAGGTTAGGGTTTGGGCCTGCAATAGAGCTAACTGCCCTTTTAAGGGCAATGCCCATCCAAATGCCCTTTTCAGGGCATTTGGAGCAAGAGACTCCTCTCATGAATTCATGCTTATTATGTTTAGATGCACAAATTGCATCTCTTATGCAATTTTGTTCTTCATGTGTCAAGAAAACCTTGCAAAATAAAGGTAACATTTTTGAGCCTAATGTCTCTCAGGATTATGCTGTTAAAATAATACCTCAGCTTTCTCCTGCCACGTCCCAAGCCTTAATGGCTTCACATGCAGTGCCCAGCGGTTCCTCTATAACTCCTAGTGGAGTTCATTTAAAAGCAGAAATTGCTGCCCAGGTATTTTCAGCAGGATCTGCGGGATTAGCTGCCATTCCCAGAATACAGGGAAAATGCAAGAGGAAATCTAGAAATTCTGAAAGTAAGGTGCCTGTCCTCAGTTTTGCTTCCTAAGTTGCCCTTTCTCATAAGTCTGATGAGGAAGATACATCGGGACTTTCTGAGGGTGAAATCTCAGATTCGGACAGTATAATTCCTTCTTCTGAGACTGAGGAGGTATCCTTCAGATTTAAGTTTAAACACCTTTGTGTATTGTTAAAGGAGGTTTTAGCTACATAAGATGACTCAGATACCTCTGTCGTTGTCACTCCTAAGAAATCTAGTAAATGTAATAGTTTCTTTGATGAACCTTCCACTGCAGAGGTTTTTCCTGTGCCGGACCGTGCTAGAGGGTTTATATCACAGGAATGTGAGAAACCAGGGGTGTCTTTTTCCCCGTCTCCCATTTTTAAGAAAATGTTTCCTGTTGAGGACTCCATTAAAGACCCTTGTTATACTGTACCCAAAGTTAAAGGGGCCATTTCCACTCTGGCTAAAAGAACCACTATTCCTATTGAGGATAGCTGCTCTTTTTTTTTTTTTATTCAAATTTTTTTTATTGGGTTTACAGAATTTCATATAATGACATCCAAATAAAGCAGATTTGAAATATCAACAGAGATCAAAATATATGAAATTGATATAACATTAAAAATATCAACTTACCCAAAAGTTTAAACAGTTTTAAAAATAATAGCAATTATAAAAATAAGTAATATTTAAGTACGTTTTGCAGCAAAAAGCAAAGAGGGAGAATAAAGAAAGGTAGAAGGGAAGAAAGGAAGATAAGAAGGGGTAGGACCATAGGTATAAATTGCTGTAGATGTCCTAACACTATAAATGAGCGTGTGCCTAGAGACTAAGTATGATCATGGTATTTGAGATATTTAAAATATTTGAGAGGGACACTTATTGCAATGATATAATTACATTTCTCTGTAGTCAGTTAGACAACCGGAGGTTCGGTATTCCCATCAGCTAATTCAGAAATTCCCTGCTCCCAAATAAAAAGCATATCAGCGAAGAACTCTTGTTTGCCTAGAAAGTAGTAGCACTGTTTTTCAAGAGTTAGAATATGTTCAACTTCTGATATCCAATTAGAGTATGTAGGAATTATTTGGGATTTCCACAGTCTAGGTATTAGCCTTTTAGCGCTAACTAGCATTATCCGAAGCAATTTTGTGCGGTATGTACAATGGAGTGATGGGAGGAGGTTGAGGAGAATGAGTTTAGGGCAAAAGGATATGTTCGAGCCTAGGATCTTATTGATACTATGTTCCAGACCCCTCGAGAAGTCAGAGATGAGTGGACAATCCCACCATAAATGTATCATAGTGCCTGTACCTCCACAATGCCTCCAGCAAGCAGATGAAGCTGTTGGGAAGATAAATCGGAGTCTCTGTGGCGTCAGGTACAAGCGGGATATTATTTTATAGTTTGTTTCTGCTATGAGCAATGAGGTGGATACTGAGTGGGTAGCCTTAAAACAGGTCTTCCAGTCCTCATCCGTAATATCCCCTGTTATTTCTATGTTCCATTTCTTAAGATAAGAAGGCCTTTGTAGGGGAAAAGACCCCTTGAGCAATTTGTAGATTGTTGAAAGGAATTTTTTCTGAATTTCAGGGTTTGTGCATAACCGTTCAAATACTGTTAGCGGTCTGAGAACATTTAGTTTATATTTACTATTGTAGAGTGTGTGTCTAATCTGCAGATAAGAGTACCAGTTGTGAAAAGGGGGGCCCAACTCATTGGTTAACACTGTTCTGTCTTTAAATGCTCCTGAATCTAATAAAGTATAGATAGGTAGATTTTGCAAGTGTATTGTAGTATTTGCTTGAGCAAAGGATGTTTGTTGGAAAAATATCTGGTTACCTAGCAGTGGGGTTAGAGGAGAGATAGGAGTGGAGATCCCTTTATTATGCATGAGTAGTTGATCCCACACGTCGAGAGTGGCCCTGACATAGTCGTTTTTGTATGCCTGAGGTGGTCTCTGGATTTTAGAAAGCCATGCAATATCTCTCATGCTCTTAACCTGCGACAGGGCGCTTTCAATTTGTACCCACAGAGACTTTGGATTGGAACGCGTCCAAGAGAGCACCCTAGTTAGATGAACGGTTCTGTAATAGTTCAGGAGGTGCGGGACATTAAGTCCCCCATCTTCTTTGTTTAGATATAGAGTATCCTGAGAGACCCTAGGTTTTTTATAGGACCAAATAAATGAGTTAAGCATTCTCTGTTGAGTATGTAAGTATGAGGTAGGAAGTGCCATTGGTAGTGTCTGGAAAAGGTATAGGTATTTTGGTATGATCATCATCTTAACAGTGTTAATCCTTCCCATCCAGGACAGATGGCCCTGTTTATGCCAGCCCTCAAGAAGAGTTTGCACTGCTCGCTGGAGGCTGATATCGTTAGAGTGAAAGAGCTCTTGAGTAATGCCAGGAATCAGTAGGCCTAGGTATTTAAGTTTATCAGTCATCCTAAATGTTGTGTGGGCCTTAATAAAGTCAGTGTCCCGAGTGGGTGTGTTTAATAACATTATTCCTGATTTCTCCATAATAATAGAGAAATTGGATACCTGGCCGTATAAGTCTAGAGTTCGAATCAAAGCGGGAAGAGTGGTAGACGGAGACTGAAGAGTAAAAATCACATCGTCCACGAACAACAAGCATTTTTGGTTGATATGTTCATATTGTACTCCAATTATCTCTGGGTTTTCTCTAATTTTTATAGCTAAGATCTCAATCGTAATAGCGAACAATAATGGTGACAGCGGACAACCTTGACGGGTTCCATTTGTTATAGGAAAGGGTTGTGAAGCCGTACCATTTATCTGAACTCTTGCTTGGGGTTTTGAGTATAAAGCCTGGATTCGGGATAGAAAAGTTGGAGAGAAACCAAATTTCGACAGGGCCCCCCACATAATTAAATAAATTAAATAAATTGATAGTAGTTATTATTTCTTGGAGTGTTAAAGGAGAGTCAAGGGATTGTTTTTCCTCGTCCGTAAGTTTTGGGGTTTCCAAAGTGTTTAGATATTTATCTATATCCTTAAGTTTTCCTTGGGATATATTAGGGTCTAGGTTATAGAGTTTAGAATAGTAAGAAACAAATGTGTCTGGTATATCTTCATTTTTGTTAACTTGACTCCCTGAGGGATGCGTAATGGATCTTATGAAGGAGTTGTATCTTTGCTTTTTGAGTGATTTGGCTAAGAGACGTCCTGCTTTATTACTTTCAGAATAAAATTTAGCTTTGGAGGTGAGTGCCCTTAAATGTGCATTTTGAGTCAAGTATTTATTGAGGTTATCTCTTGCCAGGGAAAGATCTAGGAGTTTTTGGGCAGAGGACGGGTCAGTTTTGTGAGCGGTGTCGGCCTGATATAGATTATTTGTCAAAAGGGAAAATTGGGCAGAATTTTGTTTCTGTATTTTGGCAGCATGTTTTAGCAAATATCCTCTAATATAGCATTTATATGCTTCCCAGTTGTTCGCAGCGGATGTGTCTCCTGGTTTGTTTATCAAGAAATATTCGTCAGTCGATTTGGTCAGGTCCTCTAGGGCTTCTGGATATGTTAGAATAGAGTCATTAAGTCTCCAGTTTAAGGATTTCCTAGGTCTAGTGGACCAATGAAAAGTGGATAGGATCATACTATGGTCAGACCAAGGCGTGTGCAGGATATTAGATAGGGTTAGGTCTGTGAGAAGCGACTGATCACACATTAGATAATCTAAACGTGAATATGTATGTTTGGGGTGTGAGAAGAACGTATAGTCTCTTTGTGTGGGGTGAGCTATTCTCCATGTGTCAAATAAGAAGATCGAGTGGAGTGTGGCACAATTTGATTTCCGCAAATTATTACTAAGATATGATGTTCCCTTTGAGTTATCTAGAGCAGGAGTCATCATGAAGTTAAAGTCACCGCCCAGTATAACTGGGCCTTTGGAAACATCTAGTATTTTGTTAAACACAGATTTGTAGAAGGAAGGGGTGGGCCTGTTTGGGGCATAGATATTAGCCACAGTAATCGGGTGACCGTAGCATAACCCAACCAGGATCAGAAGTCTACCTTCCGAGTCTGAATATTCCTGTAAAAGTTCAAAGGGAACATTTCTCCTAATAGAAATGCAGACTCCGTTTTTCCTATTCGGTCCTGAGCTAAAAAAATGTTTATCAAAGTATCTCGTAGCTAATTCGGGTTCATTACGTTTTTTAAAATGAGTCTCCTGAATCATGACTAAATCTATGTTTTTTTTGTGGAAATCATAATATGCTATTGAACGTTTTTCGGCTGAGAGGAATCCCTTCACGTTTTGACTAGCTATTGTTAATGTGTTCATGACTAATTCTAAGGTCTCAGTGGTAGTAACGGTAGATTAGCTGTCTTCTATAAGGAAAGAATGAAAACGGGTATACCCAGTGCAAGCCCTATGTGGAAACCAATTAGGTCGGGTAAAAGGAAAGGCTGGGGGAGGAGAGAGATAAGAAAAGAAGGGGAGAAGAAGAGGGGGTGCAGACTAAAAGAAAATATTCGTCAGATCGTAGTGCTCTGACACAAACAAAAACTTAAAGAGAAATGGTCAAGGTTGCAAAAATTGTTAATTTTTCCTTTTGCTTACTTTTTTTAGAACGTACAAAATAAAATAAAATAGTAACAGGTACAAGAACGATTGGGGCAAAGTAACAAACTGGTTGTTTGCTTAAATTAGTATTTTGTTATACAACCTTGTATATAATGACTGTATATTAAGTAGAATATAATCTTATGATAGGAATTGTGTGTGTTCTAGTATTTCAGTGTTATAACAAAACTGGTTTCAACCTGAACTGATGCGTAAAAACATATTACTAGGGTGATATTTGACAGTTCATCGTCAGCTGTTCCTGCCATCTCAGCAAAAAGGCCCCGCAGAAAGTCCTGTATTTCATTACTTTGTACAGATTCCGGGATGCCTCGGAATCGTAGGTTGTTACGCCTGGTGCGGTTTTCAAGGTCATCTAATTTATCTTCCAGGTCTATAGAGTGCTGTTGTTGGTGTTTTACCTTGGAGGATAGATCCGCCATTTTTTGAGAGAGGACATATTCATGTTCCAAAGAGTCGACTCTGCGGCCCAAGTCGCCAATCTCTTTTTTAAGATCTGCGCATTCAGTTTTTATACAAGATTTGACTTGATCAATCAGGTCCTCCATGGCTTTAAAGGTGATGGGAGGTTCAGCTTTAACAACAGTAGTTATAGGAGATGAGCTTCTCGAGACATCTGAGTCACCCTTAATATCATCTGTGTTGTTGAGGGGCACAGAGGAAGGCCCTGGTTTTGTTTAACCTTTTCTGCTTGTTTAAAGAAGGCATTCATCCCTTCTTGGGATTTCTGAGTTGTTTTATGTTGTTTGTCATTTTTTGCTCCCTTTCTCTGTGACATTGTGGCAAGACAGCAATGGCTTAAAACAGATGACAAAGATCAATAGCTTTAAAAATGTATTTGTATTATATTTATATATGTATTTGTATTTGCCCCACTCTCCAGGGAAAATGCTCTCACAGAGCGATGCCGGAAAAGGGGAGGAGGATATGACCCGCTGTTATGTCAAACAGCGGGAAATGGAGGAAGAGTGGGGTATTATAGATTTTTCCCAGAGGCAAATAAATAATTCTTAAAGTCTCTAGATGTGAACAGTGG
Organism: Bombina bombina; assembly: GCF_027579735.1. Classification (NCBI taxonomy): domain Eukaryota; kingdom Metazoa; phylum Chordata; class Amphibia; order Anura; family Bombinatoridae; genus Bombina; species Bombina bombina. Next base: position 323,597,587 of record NC_069500.1, on the reverse strand, counting down.
ATATCTAATAACTTTATAGAAAAGCTATTGAGGCTTCAATTCAGGAAAGTGTAGCAACACAGAGCATCAGTCAAAAGAAGGGGAAAAGAAAAAAGAAACACACCAGGAAAATGTCATCTAAGGAAGTCCAGAAAAAAACCCTGCAGAATTCACCTAGTTGCTGATAAATGTGGGGTTCAAAATAGAAATAACAGACTTGAAAAGGAAAGTGCCTGCTTCACTCTTCGGACATTACATTAAATTTTGCAGCGTTCCCCTGATGTTATTTCCCAGCCTTCAGAATCATATATCTGCAGATGGAGTAGTATACACAGAGCCTATGGTTTGCTGTAATGCAAAAGAGGGCTAAGTTTAGCTTTGTATTGCAGGCCTTGAAATAACTGTAGGCCCTGTACAGGGGAGTCACTCAACCATGCGGGTAATAACTGTTGTGCGCACTGGAGTGGAGCCTCAGCCCTCCGGTGCGTAGTATAAAGGACAGTTAGGTGTTGCAGGCTATTGGTGGCTTACCCTCTAGAAGAGGTGCTTGTCCGTAGAGGCGATCCTTATTGAGGTAGGTAGCTGTAGTCCCCTTACTGGGGAATCCCTCAACAGTGCATGTGGTCACTATTGTGCGCACCGGAGCGGAGCCCCGGCCCTCCGGTGCGTGATGTTGCAGTCAGACAAGTGAACCAGGTTATTAATGTCTTACCCTCTGGAAGAGGTGCTGTTCAGCAGAGGCGATCCTTTTTGAAGCGGGTAGACTCCGGTTTATATAGACGCTGAAGTTGTTCGATTAGACACTGTGTCACAGCTCAAAGCTCCGTTTCCCCTTTGCATGTCCCTTCGCCGCTCAGCTGATCAAGTATCTGTTAGACAAAGAAGTTTTTGTGATCCGCACACTTTCAGACACAAGCTAGTGGCTACAAAGCTTGTGAATAGGTTGTTTAGTGCATAAAAATTACTCTTAACACCCGGCTTGTGTTAAGAGCCTTAATGGGATACAGCCATCTTGGTCAGCCGTTCGCTCCGCCGATAGCTGCTCTTTTAAGGATCCCATGGACAAGAAGCTGGAGGCTTATTTTAAAAAGATTTATGTTCATCAAGGTCTCCAATGGCAACCTGCATTGTGTATTGCCACCGTGACTAGTGCGGCATCTTATTGGTTCGACGCCTTGTCTGATTCTCTTCAAGTAGAGACTTCCTTGGATGAAATTCAGGATAGGATTAAAGCTCTTAAATTGGCCAATTCCTTTATTGCAGATGCCATTTTACAGGCTGTTAGACTAGGAGCTAAAACTTCTAGTTTCACTGTCCTAGCCCGCAGGGCGTTACGGTTTAAATCCTGGTCTGCAGACGTTTCCTCTAAAGTCAAGCTTCTGGCAATTCCTTACAAGGGCAAAACCTTGTTTGGACCCGGTTTGGCAGAAATGATCTCTGATATTATGGGTGGAAAATGGTCTTTTCTACCTCCAAGATAAGAAGAATAGGCCTAAAGGACGTCAGAGTAATTTTCGTTCCTTTCGTAACTTCAGAGGAAAGCCATCCCCTTCTTCTTCCAAGCAGGAACAATCCAAGTCTTCTTGGAAACCCAATCAGTCTTGGAGCAAGGGGAAACAATCAAAGAAACCTGCTACTGATTCCAAATCAGCATGAAGGGTTTGCACCCGATCCGGGATCAGATCAGGTGGGGGACAGACTTTCTTGTTCTCTCAAGCCTGGATACGAGATGTCCCAGATCCCTGGACTGTGGACATAGTATCCCTGGGTGGGTTACAGAGATATTGTTGTCTTTTCTTCGTTCCCATGGATGGAATGTGAACCTGGAAAAAAAGCTCCCTTTCCCCTGCTACAACAGTAGTGTTCTTAGTGACCATAATAGATTCTCTATTAATGAAGATTTTTCTGACAGAGGTCAGGAAAAACAAAATCATTTCCTCTTGCCTCTCTCTTCAGGCTACTGCTCATCCTTCAGTGGCTCAATGTATGGAGGTAATCGTTAAAAGCTCAGGGCCTTTGGACTCGGGAGGAGTCTGCTTTTCCCATCAACATCTTAGAGTTGAGGGTGATTTACAATGCTCTATTGGCTTAACCTCAGTTGTCCTCAGGTTCCAGTCAAACAACATAACCTCTGTGGCTTACATCAATCACCAAAGAGGAACTCATAGTTCCTTAGCCATGAAGGAGGTTACTCAGATTCTTCAGTGGGCAGAGACCCACAATTGCTGTCTATCTGCCATCCACATTCCAGGAGTAGACAACTGGGAAGCGGATTTTCTGAGCAGACAGACTTTTCATCCCGGGGAGTGGGAACTCCATCCGGAGGTGTTTTCCAGCTTAGTCCTCAAATAGGGGGTGCCAGAGATAGATCTGATGGCGTCCCATCAGAACGCCAAGCTTCCAAGGTACGGTTCAAGGTCAAGAGATCTGCAGGCCGTTCTGATAGATGCTCTGGTGGTTCCTTGGGTTTTCAGGTTGGCATACCTGTTTTCCTCCGTTTGCTCTCCTTCCACAAGTCATTGCTTGTATCAAACAGGAGAGGGCGTTGGTGATTCTAATAGCCCCTGCGTGGCCTCACAGGATCTGGTTTGCAGACCTAGTGGTGATGTCATTTCTCCCACCTTGGACACTACCTCTGAGGAAGGACCTCCTGATTCAGGGTCCCTTCCTTCATCCAAATCTCGTTTCTCTGAAGCTGACTGCTTGGAGATTGAACGCTTAATTCTGTCTAAGCGTGATTTTTCTGAGTCGGTCATTGAGACCATGATTCAGGCTCACAAGCCTGCTACTAGAAAGAGTTAACATAAGATATGGCGTAAATATCTTTATTGGTTTGAAACCAAGGGCTACTCTTGGAGTAGAATTAGGATTCCTAGAATTTTATCTTTTCTTCAAGAAGGCCTGGAGAAGGGATTGTCAGTCAGTACCCTGAAGGGTCAGATTTCTGCTTTATCAGTTTTACTACATAAACGTTTGGCGGATGTGCCAGATGTGCAATCTTTTTGTCGGGCCTTGGGTAAAATCAGGCCTATCTTTAAGTCTGTTGCTCCTCCTTGGAGCCTTATCCTTGTTCTTAAAGTTTTACAGCTGGCTCCATTTGAGCTGTTGCATTCCATACATTAAGTTGTTATCTTGGAAGGTTTTGTTTCTTGTTGCTATCTCTTCTACTCGAAGAGTCTCGGAACTCTTAGCTCTGCAGTGTGATTACCCTTATCTTATTTTTCATTCCGATAAGGCGGTTCTTCGTACTAAGTTAGGTTTCCTTCCTAAGGTTGTTTCTAATAGAAATATCAATCAGGAAATTGTTGTTCCCTCTCTGTGTCCTATTATTTCTTCTTCTAAAGAACGTTTGTTACACAATTTGTATGTTGTACATGCTCTTAAATTCTACTTACAGTCGACTAAGGATTTTCGCTAGTCCTCTGCCCTCCTTGGGAAACGTAATGGTCAGAAAGCTACTGCTACTACTCTTTCTTTTTTGTCACAAAGTATAATTTGTTTGGCCAATGAGACTGCTGGACAGCAGCCTCCTGAGTGAATTACGGCTCATGCCACAAGAGTTGTTTCCTCTTCTTGGGCTTTCAAAAATGAAGCTTCTGTGGAACAAATTTGCAAGTCTGCATCTTGGTCTTCTCTACATACTTTTTTCAAATTTTACAAATTTGATAGTTTTGCCTTGGCTGAGGCTTCTTTTGGGAGAAAGGTTCTTCAAGCAGTGGTGCCTTCTGTTTAGGACTGTCTGTCTTTTCCCTCCCTATATATCCGTGTCCTCTAGCTTGGGTATTGATTCACAACAGTAATTACTCAAGCTGTGGACTCACCATATCCTAGGAAAGAAAAACAAAATTTATGTTTACCTGATAAATTTTATTTATTTCCGGATATGGTGAGTCCACGGCCCCACCCTTTATTTTAAGACAGTTGTTCTTTTGACTATAACCTCAGGCACCGCTACACTTTGTGTTACACCTTTTTCTCCATTTCCCTTCGGTCGAATGAATGCGGGTTGTGGGTAAGGGAGTGATACATAGCAGTTTAACTGTTTGCCTATTTCTGCTGGCCAGGAGTGATATTCCCAACAGTAATTACCCAAGCCATGGACTCATATCCGGAAAGAAATACATTTATCAGGTAAACATAAATTTTGTTTTTTATTACGTAACGTTTCAGGGATCAAAGCACTCCCCTTCTTCAGTCCTCAGTGTAATGTAAGCCCAGTGAGTACGGACTCTTCGTTATGATATACAGTATATATATATACATAATATGTTAAAGTCTTTTGCAGCCCTTATACCATCTATCTTTGAGCCCTTATAACTTTTTAACTATTTTTTATCAGACAGTGTTTATATGTAACTGTACATTTACATTTATTTATGTTGTGTTTAATGCAATTTTTTTTCTTCCCCTACCATTTACATGATCTCTGAAGTTGCGCTAACCTGATGTGCATTAAATTCGATTGCACTCGAGCAAATACGTTTACTTTCAACTTTTAATATGCACACTATTTCCACCAGGTGCAAAAAGCAGATAAAAACCTGATATTACACACTTAAAGGGACATTAAACACTAAATACATGCTAGATAGAATGATGCATTCAAAGAAAAGATTAGTCCATGACTAACATGTAGATGTATTTTTAAAAGTTTCATTAGTTGTTTAAAAAGTGACACAATAAGTGTAAAGTTTTAGTGTCTATAAAACACTGGGAGCTGCCATGTTGTAACTTGTGTTACCTTCTCTGCTCTGGCCAATTAGGATCAGTTATAAATAGGTCACTAGAGTGTGCAGCCAATGGCTGTGCTGGATTTAACAGTGTTCTGCACTTCCATTTCTAACAGGAACTGAAAAGCTCACAATTTCATAATGGAATTACAGGCAAAGAGGACAAAATAAATAATGAAAGTATATTGCAGAGTTGTTTTATTATATACAATTTATCCTTTTATATTACCATCTCAAAGTGTTTAATGTACCTTTAACAGTTAGTGCGCCACTCATAATCTATCCCTTGGTGGGGAATAATACACTTACATCAAGCCTTCAGCCATACAGAGATCTGACTAATGGATGAAATTTGGATTTGGGGCCTTTTTAAGCAGTGAAGATATGAAGAACAAGTGAACATAAAACAAACTTTTATACCCAAAAAATAAATAATTTGTTTCCTGAGTTTATCAATGTTTACTGGAGAGAAAATATGAAGGTGACATAGTGAATGACAATAAAAGACAACTAATTAAAGTGATAAATGAAAGCCCGTTTTTTAAAAAATGCTATTAAAAACAGGGGCACTTTAATTTATCAAAGTTTACAAAGCAGCCGTTTTGATTAAAAATTTACCTCTCTTCTTTGCACAGCCAGAGCAGCTTCCTCCACCCGGAGATCCTCTCTTCACACGTCATCAATGACTAATCCAGCTTCCTCCAATCATGGTTTTCCCCCCAGGGTAAACATTGCCTGAGGCCATGCCATGATTGGAGGAAGCTGTTCTGGCTGTGAAAAAAACAAAGGTAAGTTTTTAATCAAAACTGCTGCCTTCTAAACTTTGATGAATGAAAGTGCCCCTGTTTTTAAAAGTATTTTTAAAAAATGGGCTTTCATTCATCAAAGTTTACCTTCACTTTAATATGCACTTTTACATTTTGCAAAGGGATGAAATCTAACTTTAAATTTGTATTATAAAAATACTAATATTGGAATAATTAGTGAACAAACAGAGAAATATGTATGAAATAGTATGGACTGAAAAGCTGTTGCATTGAATCAATGTATCATTTGTTAGTTATATAAAAAGTCAGCTGTAGTTATATACACCAGATTGGTAGAGAAGCATAAAGTCATTAGATCCTCAACAACTCTCAAACTCCCTCTAATCTCTGCTCCAATCCATCTCTCTACTCTACCCAGATCTATCAATCTGTAACTACAACTCCACTCTTATATCGGTCCCTAACATTTTTGCCCTACTACTACAGATCGCAAATCAACCACTCCTCCTCTACCCCGGCATACTCTGACAAGCTACTGCATATGTTCCTGCACTACTGAGTGACATTGGAGAAAGTATTTCAGTTATTTTAGATCCTTATAGTCCTAATGTACCTTAGCCAAGTATTAAAAGTAAAATAATCCACCTACAGTTTGAATAACCCCACATATTGAGTTACTGAACGTTGGCTTAATCCGGCATAACCAGCCAGTATACCCAGTAATACATTATATAAAGTGTATGTTTTTATGATGAAATGCTTTGTTGGATTCTTTAACAATAAAGTATAAATCCCTCGATCTAAAAGGAACTCTTGGTTTCTGATTATGACCTGTTTTGCTAAGAACCCTAGTACCATTAAGTTAAACTGTGGACACTTTTTGGCTTATTGGTACAAGCTAGATCCTACAGCAATTTATCAATCTGTCCATGTCAATGCATTTGTGTGTGTGTATATATATATATATATATATATATATATATATGAGCCGTGTAAATTATCTTTTTATAATGTCTGCTGGGAACTGTGAATCAAAGAAATGCAAAAGAGGATCCCTTTGAGAGGCTATTTTCCTCTGTAGAAGACAATACAATGATCTAAAGCAGGGGTATCAAGCTCAGTGTATCTGGGGGCCACTGTCCAAGTGTCCTTCTCTCATGGGGGCCACTTGAACAAAGTAGTAATGCATGGGAGTTGTAGCCCACAATAGAAATCCACAGTTGTCTATATTTATCTTGTGAGTGTCAAGCGAAGTGATCATTCTGGAACTGTATAACAATGTAAAAAGTGACATTTATCTAAGCCAGGGTTCTTCAAACCATGGATCGGAATGCATTACTGGGTCGCAACACCATGTTTACTGGGTTGTGACTTGTGTGTGCGCTGTAGGAGAGTGTGTGTCGTGTGTGTGTTATGTGTGTGTTGTATGAGAGAGTGTATGTGTTGTATGAGAGTGTTTGTGGTGTGTGTGTGTTGTATAAAAGTGTGTGTGTTGTATGAGAGTGTGTGTTGTGTGTGTTGTATGAAAATGTGTGTGTGTTATTACTTTCTCTTCTAGGTGTATCCAGTCCACGGATCATCCATTACTTGTGGGATATTCTCCTTCCCAACAGGAAGCTGCAAGAGGACACCCACAGCAGAGCTGTCTATATAGCTCCTCCCCTAACTGCCACCCCCAGTCATTCTCTTGCAGCTCTCGACAAGAAAGGAAGTAGCTAGAGAGATGTGGTGTTTTTATTTAGTTTATCTTCAATCAAAAGTTTGTTATTTTCAAATGGTACCGGAGTTGTACTATTTTAGCCTCAAGCAGAAAGTAGAAGAAGAGTCTGCCTGTAGTCTTTGATGATCTTAGCAGGTTGTAACTAAGATCCATTGCTGTTCTCACACATAACTGAAGAGAGAGGTAACTTCAGCTGGGGGAATGGCGTGCAGGGTCTCCTGCTATGAGGTATGTGCAGTTTAAATTTTTCTAGAGAAATTAATATGCTAGAAAATGCTGTTAATACCAGATTTATTTAAGGTAAGCCTGATTACAGTGATTTAATAACGACTAGTATCATGCTTGCTGTAAAAGGTAATATTCTTATTACTTTCTCACATTACTGAAAAATAAAACGTTTGCTGGAAGTGTTTAAACGTTTTTTTATACATATTGGTGATAAAACTTTATTGGGGGCCCAGTTTTTCCACATGGCTGGCTAGATTTTGCCTAGGGATAGTTTTCTTAGGCCCTCTCACTGTGAATACAGGGTGGGAGGGGCCTATTTTCACGCCTAAATGCGCATTAGATTTTGCAGCTTGAGACATCAAGTTTCCCTGAAGGAGTCCCCTGAACACTTAGGACCTCTCTAAAGGGTTTTTGTGCCTTTCAAAGTCGTTATATGGGCAGGTAGGGCCACAGCAGAGCTGTGGCAGTTTGTTGTGACTGTTGAAAAACGTTTATATAGTTTTTTTGATCCGGTTTTGAAACTAAGGGGTTAATCATCCATTTGCAAGTGGGTGCAATGCTCTGTTAGTCTATTATACACACTGTAAAAATTTCGTAAGATTTACTGCTTTTTATCACTGTTTTTCAATTTCTGACAAAATTTGTTTCTCTTAAAGGCACAGTACCGTTTTTATTTTTTGCTTGTTTACATTTATCAAAGTGTTTTCCAAGCTTGCTGGTCTCATTGCTAGTCTGTTTAAACATGTCTGACATAGAGGAAACTCCTTGTTCATTATGTTTAGAAGCCATTGTGGAACCCCCTCTTAGAATGTGTACCAAATGTACTGATTTCACTTTATGTTATAAAGATCATATTCTTTCTTTAAAAGATTTATCACCAGAGGAAACTGACAAGGGGGAAGTTATGCCGACTAACTCGCCCCACGTGTCAGAACCTTTGACTCCCACTCAAGGGACTCCCGCTCAAGAGATGCCAAGTACATCTAGCGCGCCCATGGCGTTTACTTTACAAGACATGGCGGCAGTTATGGATCATACCCTTACAGCGGTATTGTCCAAACTACCAGGGTTACAAGGAAAGAGAGACAGCTCTGGGGCTAGAAAAAATACAGAGCACTCTGACGCTTTAGTAGCTATGTCTGATATCCCCTCACAATATGCAGAAGCTGAGGCAGGAGAGCTTCTTTCTGTGGGTGATTTTTCTGACTCAGGGAAGATGCTTCAACCTGATTCTGATATGTCAACATTTAAATTTAAGCTTGAACACCTCCGCGTGTTGCTGAGGGAGGTTTTAGCTACTCTGGATGACTGTGACACCATTATAGTGCCAGAGAAATTTTGTAGATTGGATAAATACTATGTAGTGCCTGTTTACACTGATGTTTTTCCAATACCTAAAAGGTTTTTAGAAATTATTACTAAGGAATGGGATAGACCAGGTGTACCGTTCTCTCCCCCTCCTATTTTTAAGAAAATGTTTCCAATATATGCCGCTACACGGGACTTATGGCAAACGGTCCCTAAGGTGGAGGGAGCAGTTTCTACCCTAGCTAAGCGTACAACTATCCCCGTCGAGGACAGTTGTGCTTTCCTAGATCCAATGGACAAAAAGTTAGAGGGTTACCTTAAGAAAATGTTTATTCAACAAGGTTTTATTCTCCAGCCTCTTGCATGCATTGCCCCAGTCACTGCTGCTGCGGCCTTCTGGTTTGAGTCTCTGGAAGAGGCCTTACAGGTTGAAACTCCATTGGATGATATACTTGAGAAGCTTATAGCGCTTAAGCTAGCCAATTCATTTGTTTCTGACGCCGTTGTTCATTTAACTAAACTAACGGCTAAGAACTCAGGTTTTGCTATTCAGGCGCGTAGGGCGCTATGGCTTAAATCCTGGTCAGCTGACGTTACTTCAAAGTCTAAGCTTCTCAATATTCCCTTCAAGGGGCAGACCCTGTTCGGGCCTGGACTGAAGGAGATCATTTCTGATATTACTGGAGGAAAAGGTCATGCCCTTCCTCAGGATAGGTCTAACAAATTAAGGACCAAACAAACTAATTTTTGTGCCTTTCGAAACTTTAAGACGAGCGCGGCATCATCTTCCTCTAATACAAAACAAGAGGGAAATTTTGCCCAGTCCAAGCCGGTCTGGAGACCTAACCAGGCTTAGAACAAAGGTAAACAGGCCAAGGAGCCTGCTGCTGCCTCTAAGACAGCATGAAAGATTGGCCCCCGATCCGGTAACGGATCTAGTAGGGGGCAGACTTTCTCTCTTCGCCCAGGCTTGGGCAAGAGACGTCCAGGATCCCTGGGCATTGGAAATTGTGTCCCAGGGATATCTTCTGGACTTCAAAGCTTCTTCCCCAAAAGGAAGATTTCACCTTTCACAATTATCTGCAGACCAGATAAAGAGAGAGGCATTCTTACATTGTGTTCAAGACCTCCTAGTTATGGGAGTGATCCACCCAGTTCCAAAGGAGGAACAGGGGCAAGGATTCTATTCAAATCTATTTGTGGTTCCCAAGAAAGAGGGAACCTTCAGACCAATCTTAGATCTCAAGATCCTAAACAAATTTCTCAGGGTCCCATCTTTCAAGATGGAGACTATTAGAACCATCCTACCTATGATCCAGGAGGGTCAATACATGACTACCGTGGACTTAAAGGATTCTTATCTTCACATTCCGATACACAAAGATCATCATCGGTTTCTCAGGTTCGCCTTCCTAGACAGGCATTACCAGTTTGTGGCTCTTCCCTTTGGGTTAGCTACGGCACCATGAATCTTTACGAAGGTTCTGGGGTCACTTCTGGCAGTCCTAAGGCCGCGGGGCATAGCAGTAGCCCCTTACTTAGACGACATTCTGATACAGGCGTCGAATTTCCAAACTGCCAAGTCCCATACGGACATTGTTCTGGCATTCCTGAGGTCTCATGGGTGGAAAGTGAACGAAAAGAAGAGTTCTCTATCCCCTCTCACAAGAGTTTCCTTCCTGGGAACTCTGATAGATTCTGTAGAAATGAGGATTTACCTGACAGAGGCCAGGTTGTCAAAACTTCTAAATTCCTGCCGTGTTCTTTATTCTACTTCTTACCCTTCGGTGGCTCAGTGTATGGAAGTAATCGGCTTAATGGTAGCGGCAATGGACATAGTGCCGTTTGCCCGCCTACATCTCAGAGCGCTGCAACTCTGCATGCTCAGTCAGTGGAATGGGGATTACACAGATTTGTCCCCTCTACTAAATCTGGATCAAGAGACCAGGGATTCTCTTCTCTGGTGGCTATCTCGAGTCCATCTGTCCAAAGGTATGACCTTCCGCAGGCCAGATTGGACAATAGTAACAACAGTCTGAAACTCTCTGAAGGCTCAGGGGTCATGGACTCAGGAGGAGGCTCTCCTTCCGATAAACATTCTGGAACTAAGAGCGATATTCAATGCTCTTCAGGCTTGGCCTCAGCTAGTGCCAGTGAGGTTCATCAGATTTCAGTCGGACAACATCACGACTGTAGCTTACATCAACCATCAAGGGGGAACAAGGAGTTCCCTAGCGATGTTGGAGGTTTCAAAGATAATTCGTTGGGCAGAGATTCACTCTTGCCACCTATCAGCTATCCATATCCCAGGACTAGAGAACTGGGAGGCCGATTTTCTAAGTCGACAGACTTTTCATCCGGGGAGCTCCATCCGGAGGTGTTTGCACAGTTGATTCAACGTTGGGGCAAACCAGAACTGGATCTCATGGCGTCTCGCTAGAACGCCAAGCTTCCTTGTTACGGATCCAGGTCCAGGGATCCCAAGGCAGCGCTGATAGATGCTCTAGTAGCGCCTTGGTCCTTCAACCTGGCTTATGTGTTTCCACCGTTTCCTCTGCTCCCTTGTCTGATTGCCAAGGTCAAGCAGGAGAGAGCATCAGTGATTTTGATAGCAACCGCGTGGCCACGCAGGACTTGGTATGCAGATCTGGTGGACATGTCATCCTTTCCACCATGGACTCTGCCTCTGAGGCAGGACCTTCTACTTCATGGTCCTTTCAACTATCCAAATCTAATTTCTCTGAGGCTGACTGCTTGCCGATTGAACGCTTGATTTTATCAAAGCGTGGTTTCTCCAAGTCGGTCATTGATACCTTAATACAGGCGCGAAAGCCTGTCACCAGGAAAATCTATCATACGATATGGTGTAAATATCTTCATTGGTGTAAATCCAAGGGTTACTCATGGAGTAAGGTCAGGATTCCTAGAATATTATCTTTTCTCCAAGATGGATTGGAGAAGGGTTTGTCAGCAAGTTCCTTAAAGGGACAGATTTCTGCTCTGTCTATTCTTTTGCACAAACGTCTGGCTGAGGTTCCAGACATGCAGGCATTTTGTCAGGCTTTAGTCAGAATTAAGCCTGTGTTTAAACTTGTTGTTCCGCCTTGGAGTTTAAATTTAGTTCTTAAGGTTCTTCAAGGGTTTCCATTTGAACCTTTGCATTCCATAGATATTAAGCTCTTATCTTGAAAAGTTTTGTTTTTAGTAGCTATCTCCTCGGCTCGAAGAGTTTCGGAGTTATCTGCTTTACAATGTGATTCTCCTTATCTCATTTTTCATTCCGATAAGGTAGTGTTACGTACCAAACCTGGTTTTCTACCTAAGGTGGTATCTAATAAAAATATCAATCAGGAGATTGTTGTACCGTCACTGTGTCCTAATCCTTCTTCAAAGAAGGAATTTCTTTTACACAAACTTGACGTGGTTCGTGCTTTAAAGTTTTATTTACAAGCTACTAAAGATTTTCGTCAAACATCTGCATTGTTTGTTGTCTACTCTAGACAGAGGAGAGGCCAAAAGGCTTCGGCAACTTCTCTTTCTTTTTGGCTAAGGAGTATAATACGCTTAGCTTATGAGACTGCTGGCCAGCAGCCTCCTGAAAGGTTTACAGCTCATTCTACTAGAGCGGTAGCTTCCACATGGGCTTTTAAGAATGAGGCTTCTGTTGAACAGATTTGTAAGGCGGCGGCTTGGTTTTCGCTTCATACTTTTTCAAAATTCTATAAATTTAATACTTTTGCTTCTTCGGAGGCTATTTTTGGGAGAAAGGTTTTGCAGGCAGTGGTGCCTTCCGTTTAAGCAACTGCCTTGTCCCTTCCTTCATCCGTGTCCTATAGCTTTGGTATCCCACAAGTAATGGATGATCCGTGGACTGGATACACCTTACAAGAGAAAACAAAATTTATGCTTACCTGATAAATTTATTTCTCTTGTGGTGTATCCAGTCCACGGCCCGCCCTTTCATTTTAACCCCTTAACGACCAACGACGTATGGGGTACGTCCTGCAAAAAAATGCAGTTAATGACCAAGGACGTACCCCATACGTCGTTGGTCTTTGAAAGCAGTGGAAGCGATCCTGATAGCTTCCAGCTGCTTTCATGTTATTGCAGTGATGCCTCAATATTGAGGCATCCTGCAATAACTGTTTTTAGCCATCCGATGCAGAGAGAGCCACTCTGTGGCCCTCTCTGCATCGGCTATCGATGGCCGTTATCGTTGGTGGGTGGGAGCTCATCCAGGGAGGGGAGTGGGCAGTCATTGGTGGAGGAGGGGGAGGGATCTAGTGCGGGTGCGTGCGCGTGCATGAAAACAGCATCAATATGCTGTAGATCTGGAGGGTGGGAGAGAGGACTGGGGAGGGTGGGATTTTAAAATCAAGGCATCTGTGAGAGGGTGGGGGGTTGGATGTTGAGGGGGGGGCAGCTACACTACAGAAATAAATAAAATATTTAATAAAATTAAAAAAAAAATACATTATTATTTTTCAAACTGGGTACTGGCAGACAGCTGCCAGTACCCAATATGGTGCCCAATAAAGGCAGAGGGGGGGGGGGGTTAAAGAGCTGTTTGGGGGGGATCAGGGAGGTTGGGGGCTAAGGGGGGTCCTACAAAGCAGAAGAATTATTTAAAAAAAAAAAAAAAACCTAAAACCCCCCAAAAAACTTTTATTTTAGTACTGGCAGACTTTCTGCCAGTACTTAAGATGGCGGGGACAATTGTGCAGTGGGGGAGGGAAGGGAGCTGTTTGGGAGGGATCAGGGGGTGGGATGTGTCAGGTGGGAGGCTGATCTCTACACTAAAGCTAAAATTAACCCTGCAAGCTCCCTACAAGCTACCTAATTAACTCCTTCCCTGCTAGACATAATATACGTGTGATGCGCAGCGGCATTTAGCGATCTTCTAACTACCAAAAAGCAACGCCAAAGCCATATATGTCTGCTATTTCTGAACAAAGGGGATCCCAGAGAAGCATTTACAACAATTTGTGCCATAATTGCACAAGGTGTTTGTAAATAATTTCAGTGAGAAACCTAAAATTGTGAAATATTTAAAGTTTTTTTTAATTTGATCGCATTTGGCGGTGAAATGGTGGCATGAAATATACCAAAATGGGCATAGATCAATACTTGGGGTTGTTTACTACACTACACTAAAGCTAAAATTAACCCTACAAGCTCCCTACATGCTCCCTAATTAACCCCTTCACTGCTGCGCATAATACACTTGTGGTGCGCAGTGGCATTTAGCGGCCTTCTAATTACCAAAAAGCAACGTAAAAGCCATATATGTCTGCTATTTATGAACAAAGGGGATCCCAGAGAAGCATTTAAAACCATTTGTGCAATAATTTTTTTTTTATTTGATCGCATTTGGCGGTGAAATGGTGGCATGAAATATACCAAAATAGGCCTAGATCAATACTTTGGGATGTCTTCTAAAAATATATATATACATGTTAAAGGATATTCAGGGATTCCTGACAGATATCAGTGTCCCAATGTAACTAGCGCTAATTTTGAAAAAAAGTGGTTTGGAAATAGCAAAGTGCTACTTTTATTTAGTGCCCTATAACTTGCAAAAAAAGAAAAGAACATGTAAACATTGGGTATTTCTAAACTCAGGACAAAATTTAGAAAATATTTAGCATGGGTGTTTTTTGGTGGTTGTAGATGTGCAACAGATTTTGGGAGTCAAAGTTTGAAAAAATTGTTTTTTTTCCATTTTTTCCTCATATTTTATAATTTTTTTAATAGTAAATTATAAGATATGATGAAAATAATGGTATCTTTAGAAAGTCCATTTAATGCCGAGAAAAACGGTATATAATATGTGTGGGTACAGTAAATGAGTAAGAAAATTACAGCTAAACACAAACACTGCAGAAATGTAAAAATAGCCTTGGTCCCAAACGGTCAACAAATGGAAAAGTGCTGTGGTCATTAAGGGGTTAAGGCAGGTGTTTTTTTATTTTTAAACTACAGTCACCACTGCACCCTATAGTTTCTCCTTTTTTTCTTGCTTGTCTTCGGTCGAATGACTGGGGGTGGCAGTTAGGGGAGGAGCTATATAGTGTCAGGATTGTGTGCAGGACTCTCTTTTCCTTAGTGTTATCTAACCACTGTACCTTTAAGACAACTTTACATTCACTTCCTGTTCCCTATAAAAGACCATCAGCCCTTTAGTTCATTGCTTGGTATTGAAGCTGTTACACATTTCTAAGCTTACTCTGCAATCCATCCAAGTCTGTGTACGTATCTTGCTAACTTGCTTTGAGCTGCTACAGTTAACATCATTCCGGCCGGATCTATTGGATTCATTCGCGGTGACGTCACACGCCAACTACACGGACCGACCGGTACACATCAGCTCTCTATATCACGGAATACCGCAAACCGGACTGCAAGAACCTCTGTATCTAATATTATAGACAACCACTTCTCTACAGGTATCTTCACTCACTGTGATAATTATAACCAGACTTTAAGTGACTTTAAAACGGATACTCTCATTTAAATTATCAACCTGAATGTTTGGTTCCTAAAATTGATTCAGTTTACCTATCCAGTTATATCTATTGGATATTATCCATGTGATTCCTCATAACTCTTTCAGGCATTATTATCCTCATTAGCATCTTATGATTTTTTCCTCTTTTCCATATTTGCAATTATTTTATTTTTTCTGCTACACTCTGGTTTCTGAGTTAACGACCTTGCTGCAAATTCAGTGTTTATTCACATGTGGCAGAATCAGGGTTTGTTAATTCAAACTAACCATATATCAAATTGCTTAGTAGTTATTGTGGGACACACTTCGCTTACAAGTAGCACTTGTGTTTATCAGTTACTCCTAAGCTACAAAACTCAATTCTAATCTCAGCAGCTGTGGTTTTACTAAAATACTCTCTTTGCTCTTTAGAAAATTTGTCTGCCTGACAGAATACCAAGCCTTACAAAATATGGACCCAGCTGAGATGACTACACAAATTCAAACTTTAAATCAAAAAGTAGAATTACTAGCTGATGGCCTTAATACCTTGAAGGCCGAGAATGTTGCTCTTAAAGCCTATATTAAAGATTATCTTGAAACTAAAATACATTCACCTGAGCCACAGGTTAGCCTGCCAGAAAAATTCTATGGAGACAGGGCACACTATAGAGATTTTAAGAACGCATGTCTCCTGCTCTTTACATTAAAACCTCAGTCTTATCCTAACGATAGGACTAGAGTTTTAACTATCATTTCTTTCCTTAGAGGGGAACCACGTAGCTGGGCTAATAGTTTTTTTGAGACTAATGAAGCTATACTCAACTCATTGGATCAGTTCCTCCTAGCTATGGGTCAACTCTATGAAGACCCCTTCAAACAACAAACTGCAGAGACCGCACTCAGGGCTTTGAAACAAAAGAAATGGGTAGTCGAAGACTACATTACAGATTTCAAGAGGTGGGCGAAAGATTCCGAGTGGAACAATTTATCTTTGAGGAATCAGTTCCGTCTGGGTCTTTCAGACGCCGTTAAGGATGAGTTGTCCCGCACGGAGATTCCTCCCACTTTAGAGGAGTTAATTAAACTTAGTATTACTATTGATAGAAGGTTAAGGGAAAGACAACATGAAAGAGCATACCCTGAAACTTATACTAAGAAAAGTACTAGTTGTAATCCAACAACTTCCTCTAACAAATCAAACATTGAACCCATGGAGATTGGATTCATCAAAGGCCCTCTAAGCCCCCAAGAAAAAATCAGACGAAGAGAGAATAACCTGTGTCTCTATTGTGCCTCAAATGAACATTCTGTTAAAGATTGTCCAGTCCTGCTGAAAATTAAGGGTGAGTCAAATAACTCTACTGTGTGTTGCAGCATTTATGATAAAAAAACATTCTACTGTAAACTCTCAATTTCTTTTCAGTGGGATCATCATCGCCTCAACGTACCCGCAATAATTGATTCGGGAGCTACAGCTTCCTACATAGATAAGGACTTTACACTTGTCAATAAAATTCCACTTGTGCACAAAAAATGTCCTGTATTATTAAGGGGTATAGATGGGAGGCCCATATCTTCAGGTTTAGTAGAATATCAAACAATCCCACTGTTAATGGTAACCCCTGAACATCATAGGGAGTACTTATCATTCGATGTCATAGCCTCACCTGTATCTCCAGTCATTTTAGGCTTAAATTGGTTATCTCTACATAATCCACAGATTAATTGGTCAAACATGGCTCTCACTTTTGAGTCCAACTATTGCAATACTACATGTTTTCCAATGAACATCATGCTCGCTTCTGCTATACAGTCTGATATACAACTACCTGAACAGTATAGAGATTTTGCTGATGTATTCAGCAAAAGTGAATCAGAGAATCTACCTCCCCACAGGAAATACGACTGCCCTATTGAGTTAGTACCAGGAGCTGAAATACCTTATGGGCATATATTCCCATTATCCAATCCCGAACTTACTCATTTAAAAGTTTATCTTGAGGAAAACTTAAGAAAAGGATTTATTCGCCCCTCCACCTCACCAGCAGGAGCTGGCATATTTTTTGTTAAAAACAAAGACGGTTCTCTACGTCCTATAGTAGACTACAGACAGCTAAATAAAGTAACTGTAAAAAATCGATACCCCTTACCTCTAATCCCCGAACTAATTGAAAGATTAGAAGGGGCTAAATATTTCACCAAATTAGATCTGAGGGGAGCTTATAACCTAATTCGTATAAGAAGTGGAGATGAGTGGCTCACGGCTTTTCGTACACGCTACGGCTTGTACAAATATACCGTGATGCCATTCGGGCTATGTAATGCCCCTGCCACGTTTCAGCATTTAATCAATGATCTTTTCAGAGACTTTCTAGATGTTTTCCTTGTCATTTATCTGGATGACATCTTGATCTATTCAAAAACTTTGCCTGAACACATTCTACACGTGAGACAGGTACTATCTAGATTGAGAAGTAACTCCCTTTATGCTAAACCTGAGAAATGCATCTTTAATACACAAAGCATAAACTTCTTAGGTTATGTAATAACATCCACTGGAATCCACATGGAGGAATCTAAAATTCAGGCCATTCTTGATTGGCCTCCTCCCAAAAACAAAAAAGATGTGCAAAGGTTCCTCGGGTTTGCTAATTTTTACCGTAAATTTATAAAGAACTACTCAAACATATCAAAACCTTTAACTTCATTAACAAAAAATAACACACCCTTTATATGGAATGATGACAAACAAAAGGTCTTTGATATGCTTAAACATCGGTTTACAACTGCACCGATTTTGAGGTTTCCTAATCCTGACTTGCCTTATGTATTAGAGGTGGATGCTTCGGACGTAGCCGTAGGAGCAGTTCTCTCCCAAAGAACAGGCATCAATCAACCTCTACACCCTGTAGCCTTCTTTTCTCGCAGTCTATCCAGTTCGGAACAAAACTACCCTATTGGAGATAAGGAGCTTCTTGCCATTAAAATGTCGTTGGAACATTGGCACCACTTACTGGAAGGCACCTCAATTCCCACCGTCATATACACGGATCATAGGAACCTACAATACCTGAAAACCACCAGAACACTCTCAGCAAGACAGGTACGCTGGAACCTTTTCTTCTCTAGGTTTAACTACCAGATCGTCTACCGACCAGCAAACAAAAACCATAAGGCTGATGCTCTATCAAGATTACCAATGCACATCCGATCTGAGACTCCCAGAAACACTGTTATTCCTCTCGAGAACTTTGTATCTTTCACTATTGATACTAATTCTCATCTCTCCCGTGAACAAACAATGGATACATCAAAACCAATCTCCCAGTTACAGAAAAAACCTGACGGCTTCTTCTACTTTCAGGACAAATTGTACATTCCCCCTACTCTCAGACAGATTGTACTTCAATCCTCACATGATTCTTTATTCGCAGGACACCCAGGTGTCAAGAAAACACAGGAACTTGTCACGCGTTCTTATTGGTGGCCAAGAATCAGTCAGGATGTTAAAGACTATGTTCTCACCTGTGCAGATTGTACTATTTCCAAAAAGGATAAACATCCACCTTATGGACTTTTGACTCCGCTACCTACTCCCAGTAGACCTTGGCTTGAGATAGCTCTAGATTTTATCGTAGATCTCCCAAATTCAAAAAACAATACAACCATTCTTGTTGTAGTTGATCTTTTTAGCAAGATGTCACATTTCATTCCTTACCATAAACTCCCTTCTGCCTCTGAAACCATTCAACTACTCATTTCTCACGTCTTTAAACATCATGGTCTCCCAAACACCATGCTTACTGACAGAGGTTCCCAATTCACTAGTAAACTCTGGAGTGAATTCTGCAAGGCCTTCTCCATCAACAAACGCCTCAGCACTGCTTATCATCCTCAGACTAACGGCCAGACAGAAAGGTCAAACCAATGGCTTGAGCAATTCCTTAGAACTTATTGCTCTTCACAACCACTTCATTGGTCAGATCATCTTCCTTACGCAGAGTTCTGCTTTAATAACACTATTCACTCTAGCACCAAACAAACTCCATTCTACGTGAACTACGGTTTTCATCCCAGATTTCAGATACTTCCAGACAACCGAAGTAATTCCCCTAACATCTCTGATCTCTCAAATCTTATTGCCTCCAATTTCGCAACTGTTAAAGCAGCAATAGAAGATGCAAAAAGATCTCAGAAATATTACTACGATAAGAAAAGATTGCCTTCTCCACCTTACTCAATTGGTGACTTAGTCTGGTTGTCAACTAGAAACCTAAAATTGAACACTCCCTGTCGAAAATTTACTCCACTATTCATCGGACCTTACCCTGTGATACACATCATCAATACTAATGCTGTTCGTCTTAAATTACCTGAGTCTATGAAAGTACATCCTACCTTCCATGTCTCTCTGTTGAAACCCTATAGAGCCCTCAGGAACTCTGCCTCCGCTGATTTCATCCCAGATGTAGTAGTGGACCCTAACACGGAGTATGAAGTACATTCCATCCTTGACTCAAGACTTCATCGTGGTAATCTCCAATATCTGATTCGTTGGAAGGGTTATACACCAGATGATGATTCTTGGGAGCCTGCAGGTAACATCTCCGCTCCTAGATTGGTTAACCTGTTCCATCGAAGGAACCCTGACCGTCCCAGTCCTTGAGCCCCGGAGTTGCTCCTTGAAGGGGGGATTCTGTCAGGATTGTGTGCAGGACTCTCTTTTCCTTAGTGTTATCTAACCACTGTACCTTTAAGACAACTTTACATTCACTTCCTGTTCCCTATAAAAGACCATCAGCCCTTTAGTTCATTGCTTGGTATTGAAGCTGTTACACATTTCTAAGCTTACTCTGCAATCCATCCAAGTCTGTGTACGTATCTTGCTAACTTGCTTTGAGCTGCTACAGTTAACATCATTCCGGCCGGATCTATTGGATTCATTTGCGGTGACGTCACACGCCAACTACACGGACCGACCGGTACACATCAGCTCTCTATATCACGGAATACCGCAAACCGGACTGCAAGAACCTCTGTATCTAATATTATAGACAACCACTTCTCTACAGGTATCTTCACTCACTGTGATAATTATAACCAGACTTTAAGTGACTTTAAAACGGATACTCTCATTTAAATTATCAACCTGAATGTTTGGTTCCTAAAATTGATTCAGTTTACCTATCCAGTTATATCTATTGGATATTATCCATGTGATTCCTCATTACTCTTTCAGGCATTATTATCCTCATTAGCATCTTATGATTTTTTCCTCTTTTCCATATTTGCAATTATTTTATTTTTTCTGCTACACTCTGGTTTCTGAGTTAACGACCTTGCTGCAAATTCAGTGTTTATTCACATGTGGCAGAATCAGGGTTTGTTAATTCAAACTAACCATATATCAAATTGCTTAGTAGTTATTGTGGGACACACTTCGCTTACAAGTAGCACTTGTGTTTATCAGTTACTCCTAAGCTACAAAACTCAATTCTAATCTCAGCAGCTGTGGTTTTACTAAAATACTCTCTTTGCTCTTTAGAAAATTTGTCTGCCTGACATATAGACAGCTCTGCTGTGGGTGTCTTCTTGCAGCTTCCTGTTGGGAAGGAGAATATCCCACAAGTAATGGATGATCTGTGGACTGGATACACCACAAGAGAAATAAATTTATCAGGTAAGCATAAATTTTGTTTTTTACAACACTTTCAATTTTGACTACAATCAGGAATAAAGTACACACACATTTTAGTCACTTTGCCAAAAATTTTAGCTATCTTGCTGTATATTACTTCAGAAATTTTCAGAGCAAGCATAAAAATAGAGTCGCAAAGGTATGTGGTATCATGGTACTGGGTCTTGGAAAAAAAAGTTTGAAGAACCCTGATCTAAGCAGTGCAGGGTAGGAGTCTACACTATACAAAGCATGGTTGTCTTTATATTTATCTTGTGAGTGCCTATTTAGAACATAAACTAGTTACACCTCTTAGAACCCTTAAAGGGATTCTGAACCCAATTTTTTTCTTTCGTGATTCAGATAGAGCATGTAATTTTAAGCAACTTTCTAATTTACTCCTATTATCAATTTTTCTGCGTTCTCTTGCTATCTTTATTTGAAAAAGAAGGCATCCAAGCTGTTTTTTGGTTCAGACTCTGGACAGCAGTTTTTTTATTGGTGGATTAATTTATCCACCAATCAGCAAGGACAACCCAGGTTGTTCACAAAAAATGGATCGGCATCTAAACTTACATTCTTGCATTTCAAATAAAGATACCAAGAGAATGAAGAAAATTTGATAATAGGAGTAAATTAGAAAGTTGCTTAAAATGTCATGCTCTATCGGAATCACGAAAGAAAAAATTTGGGTTCAGTGTCCCTTTAAACAATTAATTAATGATTTACCTTATAAAAAGTGAGGGCCAGATTAAACTATCTTGAGGACCGTACTTTGAGACCACTGCTCTAAAGAAACACATTTTTTTACTGAGTATTTCTGGTAATTTTTGCCCTTTTTTGTGCATGTACATATAACCTCTTGTAGGTGTTTGTAGAGACTGATAAAGGCCTGATTTGTTTTTTAGGCTCTCCATCCTCACCCTCAAGAAATGTGAGAGCATATGGCTGCAGAAGTACTTGATTACATTATTAGTTTGTGGATGGTCTGTGCTTTTTGTCTGTTGCTCTTTACACTGAATATTTTGTGGGGCTGTATTTTCCATGATTTTGGTTGTTTAATGCTTTTTTGTATTTTATTGTGGTGATGTAAATACAACATGATGAACTCTATCTATTAATGCAGAAACTAAGTAGATATATGTGTACTAGATCCTCCAAGACGAGCTGCAAATAAAAACATTGTTGGTAACAGACAACACACAACGGGCTAGATTACAACTGGCGTGTTAACTGTTGCGCGTGAGTGAAAAGTGGTTTATCGTGGCTCTTTGCATGTGTCAGAAGTAGCGTGGTATTACAAGTTGAAAGTTAATGCGTTCACATAAGTGCAATTGAATTTAACACATATCGGGATAGGGCAACCAGAGCTCTGTTTAACTGTTACGCTTGACTAAAAAGTTGCACAAAACACATTAAAAATACATTGAAAAGTAGTTATACTGGTCTAATAAAAATTATTTAAATTTTTTTTTTGTATAAAAACGTTATTCATATTTAATAAAGTGTTTAACTGTGTATGTACTGTAAATATTTTACATTCCAATGCTCACATAAGGGAATATATCCTAAGTATTTTTAAATATATATTCCTATATATATCTGTATATATCTTTAACTATATAAAGTCATTTATATTGATAGGTATGAATATATATTTTTATATATAAAGAAATATGTATTTAACCATAAATAGAACATATTCTTCTATGTGAAGAACATTAGAATGTTAAATATTAATATGTCATGTCGAGTTTGCACAACTTGAGAAAACGCAATCGGGTATGGGCGACTTGATGGGTTTTAGTTATTTTTTTTCAACTTTTTGCACTCCATTAAAGTCTATGGGGGACTATGTTAACGCGGACATGATATTCGAATTTCGTATTTTTGCTTGCGTCAGGTTAGTGCATGAGCAAAAACATTTACTTTCAACTTGTAATACATTAGCGCTGCGGAATCTGTTGGCGCTCTGCAATCTACAATCTTTTGCGCTCTACAAATAACCGATAATAATAATACATGCTCTATCCGATCTGATACAAGTCTAGCAGGGTAAAAGCGCGAGCAGGAGTGCAATGTGTCTCTGGCTTTTTATGAACTACACACCTTTCAATGTCTGTAATTTAGAGAGAAACTTAATTTACATTTTTTTATGAAGATATACCAAGAAGAATATTTCATAAGTGGAATAATTAAATTGCTGTATATTTCCTTTTCCATCTTCAACCATAGCTACCAGTATTCATTAAAATGCACATTACTGATTTTGTTTTTTTTGTTTTTTTTCAGGGAGGAGTTGTTGCAGCTGATATTGAGTGGAAATGTGATCTGGATCAACCTGCATTTGAATGCACACCACATTATTCCTTTAGACTACAAGATAAGAACAATAATTTTAGGTTAGTATGTATTCGTTTCAGGCTTGAACCTTTAAATGGTTTTAAAAGCACAGAGATTAATAGGTCTGCTGTCTGTAGACCGCACAATTTATGGAGGTGCTTATATAGTTTATGGTTACACAGTCTCAATAGAGACATATTGTTTTTTGTGTATTATGTTGTAAAACATCCAGTTCCGTCCCTGCAGAATTGCATCGTATTACTGGGACAAAGAGAGAAATGAATACAGAGACCTTCTCAAGCTTTATGGGATACGATTTGATATATCTGTGACTGGTGAGGTATGTATTTTCTTTTTATACTTTAAAGAGCATTGTTGTCAAAAGGGGGTTATCATGCTGACATTTTCATTTTCAATTCCAAATGTTAATTATAACTAAGTGAAACCTTATTTACAAACCATTGCTATAGGAATGGCTGGCTATAAATGAGATGGAGAATGCCTTGCTGGCCCACTTCCATGCATGCAAAATATTAAAATACTTTTGATCCCCTCACTAGGATACAGTCCGCTCTAATAATACACATGACACAGTAACATTGGGGTGAAAAGGCTGCAGCCAATATTTATTAACAAACAAATCTAACATTTTAAAAACTTTAAATTATTAACCACTAATACAGCCCATAAAAATGCTTGTCCCCAAATATGCCTTCCATATTTCCTGCCTCTTAGGGAGGAACCACCTCAGTAATTGTCTGAAACTCCACCAAAGACAAGCATTCCGCCACAGCTCGATGCAAGAACACATAAAGAAGCTTCCGCCACACCCCTCCCTTATATCTTACACCTCACACTACCTTAACCACTCACTAATTCCTTCTGTGGGGTCAAAAACCCCTCCTTTTTTAATAAATTGTTATTAAATGAATTGTGTTCCATTGACAGCTCATGGGGCTCATACATTTTTATTTTTAAATAAATAATAACGCAGGTATATATTTTATACAATACTTTTCCCAATTTTGGATTTCCAGCATTTTGAGACAACTTTTAGTGGATTTTTATTGAAGTTAATGACCACACAGATACATACAAAGTTACATACAAACACTCATTAACACAAACTTTATTTTTCGCTTATAAGAATTTTTTTATTTATAAATATTTATATATATATATATATATATATATATATATATTTATTTATATCTATATATTTATATAGGGATAGATATATATTTTACAAAAAATAATCGTATATATTTAAATATATTTCAAAGGAAAACATGAGGAAAGTGTATAAGACTTAAAACTGCAAAAATGTATTAGTTATAAAACATAAAAGAATATAAAGGGTCAAAAAAGAGAAATAAAAATTCTGACTGGTTTCGGTCTTCCGACCGTACTCATAGGGATCGACTTATGAAGCAGCGGATGCTGCTTCCGACCCACTCTGCTTCAGTTCCGCCGGAAGCGGAAGTTAAGAAGCAGCGGTCCTAAGACCGCTGCTCCTTAACCTCTGAAGTGACCGACAGCAATCAGCACGATCAAATGTGATCGGGTTAATTGACACCCCCTGCTAGCGTTGATGTTAAAATAGATGTTATTAGAATTAGCAGATGAACATAAATGTGTGCAAATACATATACAACGTCTAATTTGACTAAATACAAATAAATACATGTACAGCATATAATCTGACTTAATACAAGCAAAGGCACATTATTAAACACTTATATATGAATGAATAAATAAATAAATAAATATGTGCAGTGATGGAAAACCAAATGATACAAATTAAATTAGGCACATACAAAAATAAGCAACTATTTATCTAAGTATGCAGTATCAAGCTTTTTATTGTGTTTCACTCCCAGAAATTGTTAAAACCTTTAGGCACCAAAGTATAAAGTTTATGTATCCAATAGATTTCTTGTATACACAAAATCTTAAACTTCTCACCAACTCTTGGGGGCCTTTTTATCTGCTCAGTTGCTTTCCACTTAAAAGATGTAACATTGATATTATGGATCTCAATGAAATGTTTAGACAAATCAGAGCATGCATTGTCACCCGATATATAAGACAAATGTTCCTTTGTAAGTGTGCCAACCTCACGTGTCGTTCTACCTATGTACTGGCGAGAACATAAGCTGCATTCAATGACATAGATAGCAAATGTACTCCTACAGTTGATACAACCCTTGTTCTCAAAGGACACTTCTGTCCCAGCTGACCTAAAGCAATTGTTCCCACGAATGTGAACACAGGACTTGCATGTTTTTCTCCCACATTGGAAAGTACCATTGAAATGCAACAATAAGCGTACGTTTGGTTTTTAAAAGGTTTGGGGACAATAAATTGCCCAGAGTCAGATTTTTCTTATATACATATCTACAGCCATATGCCACCGTTCGTCTTAGTTGTTTATCACCCATAAGAATAGGTACATTTCTCTTAACCCCTTAAGGATCAAGGACGTACAGGGTACATCCTACAAAAACTGTCACTTAACGACCAAGGACGTACCTTGTATGTCCTTAGGGGTTTCAAGTGGTGGAAGTGATCGTGATCGCTTCCAGCCACTTTCAAGGTATTGCAGTGATGCCTCGATATTGAGGCATCACTGCAATACCTTTTTTTACCCACCGATGCAGAGAGAGCCACTCTGTGGCCCTCTCTAAATTGTCCAACGATGGTGCCGATCGTTGGGTGGGAGTCGCTGGAGAACTTCTGGCCAGTAGTGGGAAATGACTTGCGGGTGCACGCGGGTCGTGCGAGAGCGCGCCCGATTACTAACCAAGAAGTGGTGGGTGGGAGAGAAAAGTAGGAGAGGGAGGGGGGAAATAATGTTGGGAAAGGGATCTGGGAGGGGATAGGGTATGGGGGGGGGCAGCTACACTACAGAAAAAGTGGGATTTATAAACAAAAATGGCAAATTTTATTGCAAAGTTGGTACTAGCAGACAGCTGTTATTTAGTTACAGCACACTGTGGGCTAGATTACTAGTGGTGCACTAACTGTTGCGCCCTAGCGTTATCGAGTTTTTGCTCCCGCTTGCGTGCCTGTAAAATACCACTCGTATTATGAGTTTAAAGTAAATGCGGACTTGCAAGTGCAGACGCAATTATGACTTAAAAGCTCTGGTTAACTGTTACACTGTAATGCTTGTGGGATATTTCCCTATCAGACCAAACTTGGCCAGTATTCTTCTTATCCTGGCGTCAAGTGGAAGGATAAGGAAATATCCTAGAACAAGAGAATAGACAAGTAAAGTGAGCAACAGTACTCACATTAGAGGGGTAATCCTTCTCGGAACTACAGGTAATAACTGGAGAGTAGTCAGGCAAGCAGAGGGGTTAATCAGAAAAGTCGTCAGAGGCAAGCAGAGTTCAGCAGCAGTATGGCAATCCGGCAGTTCAGGGGTTAAACAAGCAGAGTGGTCAGACAGACAGAGTTCAGTAACAATTAGGCAATCCAGCAATTGAGGGGTTAAACAGGTAGAGTGGTCAGACAGGCAGAGTCCAGTAACAATTAGGCAATCCAGCAGGTGAGGGGTTAAACAGGCAGAGTAGTCAGCCAGGCAGAGTTCAGTATATATTTAGGCAATCCAGCAATTCAAGGGTTAAGCAGGCAGAGTGGTAAGACAGACAGAGTTCAGTAACAATTAGGCAATCCAGCAATTGAGGGGTTAAACAGGTAGAGTGGTCAGACAGGCAGAGTCCAGTAACAATTAGGCAATCCAGCAGGTGAGGGGTTAAACAGGCAGAGTAGTCAGCCAGGCAGAGTTCAGTAACAATTAGGCAATCCAGCAATACAAGAAATACAGCACCTAGGAGCACACACAGTAAAATCTATACTTGGGCGATGTAAGTAAGGAACAGAGTTACTTACATAGCCCTAGGTTAGCACCAAGATACAGTTCCAGGAGGCTCAGAGGGATGACATTACGGCAAGTGCGCCCAGAGCACTGCCGCATCCATGGCAACCAAGAACAGCCGCCTACGTCTGTGGCAATGGCCACAAGGAATGGAGTGTGCGGCGTGACAGAGCCCCCTTCTCAAAGGGTACCTCCGGGACCCTAACATGGCCTGGAGGGATGAGGGATGAGCAGAGTGAAACCTGGAGACCAAGGATGGAGCGTGCACATCACGGGCTGGAATCCAGGAACTATCCGCCACAGATTAACACTTCCAATGCACAAGGTATTGAAGTTGCCTGTTCCTGGAGTCTAGGATCTTGTATGGGCCGATATACCTAGGCCCTAGTTTATGACAGGGTTGACGTAAACGAACATGTCGGGTGGAGACCTAGAAGCGTTCACCTACTGAAAAGGCACGAACAGTAGCTCGATGATGATCGGCAAACCTCTTGTATCTGGAGACAGCTGAACGTAACTGAGAGTGAATACATTGCCAATGAGTAGTGAGGTCAGTGATGCAACACTCTGCAGCAGAAACCCCGTAGGATGAGCAGAAAGGGGACAGAGACAAGGTTGATAACCTGCAGAGGCTTCAAATGGAGAACATTGTAGAGAAGAGTGCCAGTGATTGTTCTTTGCCAGTTCGGCTAGTGGCAATAATCCAAACCAACTGGTATGTAGAGAATTGACATAGGTTCTGAGATAAGTCTTGAGGTCTTGATTCTTTCTCTCCGTTAACCCATTAGTTTGGGAATGGTAACCAGAGGATAATTAAACAGTGGTTCCAATCAACTTGCAAAAAGCTCTCCAAAAGGAGATGAATTGAGGGCCTCTGTCAGAAACAATATTCACAGGAATTCCAGGAAGTCGTACCACATGTAACAGAAAGAGAGTTGATAACTCTTGGGCAGGTGGCATTTTGGTCAAGGGTATGAAATGAGCAAGTCTGGAAAATCGATCCACCACAACCCAGATATCCGTATGATGGTCAGAAGGAGGGAGGTCCACAACACAATCCATTGCTATGTGTGTCCAGGGTTGTTTGGGAGTAGACAATGGTTGGAGTAGGCCATGGGGCAAGGATCGGGGAGTCTTATTAGCAGCACAAGTTTGACAGGCCTTAACATAATCCTGAGAGTCAGACTTCATAGTAGGCCACCAAACGTGTTGAGAAAGAAGTTTAAAGGTTCTTGTCAAACTAGGATGTCCTGATAGTTTGCTGTCATGAGCCCAGGATAGCACAGAAGTGCAAAGTTTTCGAAGGTGCAATGAAGATATCAGGAACCAGAGGGGCTTCAGGAGGTTTTCTAGACTGGGCACGTTGCAGTCTTTGAAGAAGAGAGGTATTAAGCTGAGCAAGCACACAGGACGGATGGATGATGTTTTCGATAGGTGCTTCAGAAGAGTCATTAGAATGAGAAACTGATGGGAGAGAGCATCAGACTTTTTGTTCTTGGTCCCAGGAAGAGACTCTAAAGTTAAAACGCGAAAAAGAACAAGGCCCACCTGGCCTGTCGAGGATTGAGTCGATGAGCAGTCTCTAGTTACTTCAGATTCTTGTGGTCGGTTAGAATCAGTATGGGGTTGGCGGTACCTTCTAGCCAATGACGCTATTCAGTAAGGGCCATCTTGATGGCTAAGAGTTCACAATTATCAACTTCGTAATTCCTTTCTGCAGGTGTGAACCGTTTATAGAAAAAGGCTACAGGGTGCAACTTGGAGGTTAAAGGGTCCCTTTGGGTTAAGACCGCATCAGCTCCTATCTCAGAGGCATCAATCTCTTAAGTGAACTGCAGGTCAGGATCAGAGTAGTGGAGCACAAGAGCAGAATAAAAGACCTTTTTTCAGATGAGAGAAAGCATCCAGAGTTACTGGACGCCAATTCTTGCAGTCTCTGTTTCATTTAGTCAGCTCAGTGACAGGGAGCAACTATTTGGGAGAAGTTCTTTATAAACTTGCGATAATAGTTGGAGAACCCCAATAATCTCTGTAGTTCCTTTAATGAGGTGGGTTGAGGCCATTCCATAACTGCGGTTAACTTAGTAGCATCCATGGCAAAACCTTCCTTCGAGATGACATAGCCAAGGAACTGGATCTTGACTTGATCAAACTCACATTTCTCCAGTTTGGCTACCAGAGAATTGTTTCTTAGGCAAAGAAGTACCTATTTTCCATGCTCATGATGCTCCTCAAGGGTGAAAGAGAATATAAGGACGATGACAGTACGATTAAGGAGGTCACGGAAGACATCATTGACAAATGCTTGGAAGACAGCAGGGGCATTACACAGTCCAAAAGGTATCACAAGGTATTCATAATGCCCTGATCTTGTGTTGAAGACAGTCTTCCACTCATGTCCAGTCATGTCCAGGGAAGATACGAATGAGATTGTACGCCCCACGTAGGTCCAACTTTGTAAAGTAGCAAGCTTTTTGGATCGAATCATATAGTTCATTGATCAAAGAAATAGGATAATGATTCTTGATAGTAATGTTGTTTAGGGCTCTGTAGTCGATACAGGGTCTGAGTCCTCCATCCTTTTTACTGACAAAAAAGAAGCCAGCCTTGGCAGAAGAGGAAGGGCGAATAAAACCTGAACAGAGCGTGCAGCGTGACATGCACAAGACAAGAAAGTTGCACAAAACACATCAAAAAATACATTTAACAGTACAATTACACTCATATTAACAATGTCTAATAAAAATTATTGCAAAACAAAATTGCATTAAAAAATAAGGGCTCAAAGGCATGCAAAGGACTTTAACATAGAGATACATACATACACATATCTAAATATGTATATGTATGTACATATGTATTTATATGTTTAGATATGTATTTACACATATAAACACATAAAAACATATATATATATATATATATATATATATATATACATATATGCATTGAAGCCCTATGTAGTCAAGTAGCTAAATGAAAAATCATATCTATGCAATATTCATATTTAATAAAGTGTTGTAAAGTTAGTGTTGTAGTTAGTGTATTTGCTGTAAATACTGTGCATATTGTGCATTCAAATGTTCTGCACATAGGGGAATAAGTTCTAAGTATTGTTAAATAGATATTCCTAAATGTAGCTGTATATATCTATACCTATATATAATCAATTATATATAGATATGAATATATATTTAACAAAATATAGAACATTTTCTGCTATGTTCAGAACATTAGAATGTACATTATGCCATATAAGATTCTGTATTTGCACTTTTAAATAATCTTTTTTTTTTTTTTTTTAAATGGCGGCTCTGTTAAAGTCTGTGGGGGAATGTGATTATGCATTTGCAACTTCTTGTAGTCTATCTTTTATCGCAAATATGTTTGTGCTCGAGCGTAAACCTTTTACTTTCAACTCGTAATACGAGCGTGAACTGCTTAGCCAAAAAAACGTATGTCTGGTGGATGTAATACTTGAACGCAAGCACAAAATTGAGCTCCACTCGTAATCTAGCCCTATATGGGGTTAACTAAATAATATCAATTACTTACAACCAGCTTCCAGTGTGCTTTTGGCCCTTCCTTTATAATACAATAAAATGTAACCCATGACCTCACAAACACAATTATCCCTATCCATGCTAAGCAAACCTTTCCCAGTGTAATTTACCCTAAATTACTCTGACCCAACTCCAACACCATCCTACTCTGCAAACCCCCACTTCCCCTTTCCAAATGACTCAACATCACAGTAAATGAATCCACCAATTAACAAATTATAGCAGTAGCAGAGATCTTATTGAGGCAAAAGGGGATTATCTTGTAGGTAAAAGGGATTATTTAGATAGAGGAATCATATACTAGGAAAAGTACTGTTATGGTTAGGGTGATTTTCTCTGGGACAGGGATACAGCTGTCGTTTACTATGAACCTTGTGAGCCACGGTAGTAGTAGTTAGGGTTAATTACAGTGGAAATCACTATTATATTGTATCAGTTCCTATAAAAGTTATAGCTGTCACTTTGACTTTAGAACTGCTGTGGTGCTTGAGCTGCTCAACTTATTTGTATAACTTAAGTGTGATGGCTGACCCTCTGCTTATGATGAAGATAGGACTGTTGTATGCTGTGGTTTTGTCATTATCAATAGTTGCTCACTGAGATCTATATGCTGCACCTTTTAAGTATCACATCATTTCAGTAATTTCTGTGTTTAACATCCAGGCACGAAGATTTGGTATAATCCCGACTGCTGTAAGCCTGGGGACTGGGTGTGCATTCTTTGGTGCAGTAAGTAACAAAAACCATTGTCTTTTCTAAACCTAGAGCAGAAATATAATTTTTTTTTATTTTCTATGAAAATCCCTTTGTCAAAGACTTGTTAACAACAGGTAAATTTTTCTCTTTTTAGGAAAGCAGGACACCTCTTTAAATTTGGGAACAAAACTGGCAAGATACTAGCTTTTTTAGTTAAATAACAGAAAAAGTAAAAAACCTTTAGGGGCTATTAAGGTAAATGAGAAAACCTATACAGATAAAGATTCAATTGTAAAAGCATTCACAGAGTACAATGTGGATTTATATTCCACAGCACTATAAACATAGGCGGTATACAAGATAACATTTATAACATTTATAGGGATCAAATGGGTAGAGGGACATGTCGAGAGTCACAGTGTTGTAGTCAGCTCTTATGAAGGTGATATGCAAACAGTTGGGCTCTTAGGCTTACATGCTAAGGGGGTTCAAGAGGATAGCAATAGTGGAGAGGAACTGGTATAAGGAAAGGTTAGTGTAGGTTGTATGCATCACTGAACAGTAGAGTCTTTAGGGAGCGCTTGAAGCTTTCAAAACTAGGAGAGAGTCTTGTGGAGCAAGGCAGAGAGTTCCACAAGGTGAGAGCCAGTCTGGAGAAGTCCTGTAAATGGGAATGTGAGGAGGTAATAGGAGAGGAGGAGAGTAGGAGGTTGTGAGCAGAGCGAAGGGGACTGGAGCGAGAGTATCTGGAGACAAGGTCTTAAATATAGGGGGAGGGCAGTGCTGTCAGAATTTTGTGTTTAATCCTGGAGGCAAGAGGAAGCCAGTGAAGGGGTTGGCTGAGAGGTGGAGCAAATGAAGAGCGACGTGTAAGAAAGATGAGCCTGGCAGAGGCATTCATTATGGATTGTAAAGGAGCTAGGAGGCAGCTAGGGAGACCAAAGAGGATGGAGTTGCAATAGTTGAGGCGGAAAAGGATGAGAGAGTGGATTCAAATCTTGGTTGTGTCTTGTGTAAGGAAATGTCTAATTTTAGAAATGTTTTTAAGGTGGAAGCGGCAGGATTTAGCAAAGGACTGAATGTGAGGAGTGAAAGAAATATCTTAGTCAGATGTGACCCCAAGAAATCGGGCTTGCTTGGTAAGAGTAATGATAGAGTTGTCAACAGTTATAGAGAGATGGGGGGTGGAGATTTTGGAAGAAGGGGGGAAAATAAGGAGCTCATACAAATGATATTGAAACCCGTGGGACTTTATTAGGGAACCTAGTGATGATGTGTAGATTGTGAAGAGAAGGGGGCCAAGGACAGAGCCTTGCAGTACCCCAACAGAAAGTGATAACGTGGCAGAGGAAGCCCCAGAGAAGGCTACACTAAAGTTACGGTTAGACAGGTAGGAAGAGAACCACGAGAGGGCTGTGTCACAAATGCCGAAGGATTGAAGGGTTTGGAGCAAAAGAGGGTAGTCAACAGTATCAAAGGCTGCAGACAGATTAAGGAGGATAAGCAGAGAGAAGTGGCCTTTGGATTTTGCTGTAAGTAGGTCATTGGTAACCTTAACAATTGCTGTCTCTGTGTAGTGATGGGGGCGAATTCCAGATTGCAGTGGGTCAAGGAGGGAGTTTAATGTAAGGAAATTGGATAGGCATGCATATACTAGCTTTTCAAGACGCTTTGAGGCAAGGAGGAGTAGGGAAATAGGGCGGTAGTTGGATGAGGAGGGTGGATCGAGAGAAGGTTTTTTGAGGACCAGTGCATGTTTTAGAGATGAGGGAAATATTCCAGTGCTGGGGGAGAGGTTGAAAAAGTGTGTGAGTATAGGGGTAAGGGTAGAAGAGAGGGAGGGGAGTAGCTGTGCGGGTATAGGGTCGATGGGACAGGTAGTGAGTTGACAGCACAGTATAAACTTCTTCCTCAGTAACAGGGGTGAAAGAACTAAATCTATGGCTATGTGAGTTTTGGTTGATTGTGAGCTTTTGAGGGGGTGAGAGACTGGAAGTATGTTTAGAGCTGATTTTGTTTCTGATGGAGTAGATATTGTTATTGAAGTTGCGGGCAAAATATTGAGCTGACAGGGAAGTTGTATTAGGAGGTGGGGGTGGGCGGAGAAGAGTATTGAAAGTGGAGAACAGACGTTTTGGGTTTGAAGAAAGAGTAGCTATAAGAGTAGAGAAGTAATGTTGCTTATAAAGATTAAGGACAGAATAGTAGGAGTTCAAGATGAACTTGTAGTGAAGAAAGTCAGCTCAACTCTGAGATTTTCTCCAGTGCCGCTCAGCAGTACAGGAACATCTGCATAGGTACCGTGTCAGAGGAGTATGCCAGGGCTGAGGATGAGTGTGTGATTTCCGAGCTATGGTAGGAAGGGCCAGATTGTCAAGGACTGATGTAAGGATGGAATTAAAGTGGCAGATAGATTAGTCAGAGCAGGAAAAGGAGGAGATAGATGAGAGGAGAGGTTCGAGAGAACTAGCGAGCTGTTGCTGATCTAATGACATAATGCTTCTGTGAAGTTTGGTGTGAGGGGTAGAAGGAGGGAGAGATGTAGGGAGGGATTTGATTTTGCAAGTGAGAAGATGATGGTCAGAAGGAGGAAAAGGGGAGATTGTGATGTTTTAAATAGTGCATCAATAGCTAAAGATCAGATCAAGGGAGTGACCATCTTTGTAAGTGGGAGAGTCAGTCCATTGTGACAGTGTTAGGGGAACTTACAGAGGCTGGATACAACATATCACCAACAAGTATTCTAACCTCAGCTGGAGCAGAATTTCATACCTGATACGAGATCTCTGGAACAGACTGTCAGCCCACACAAATGAAGTATAGCAACTGCACTGTTTATTGACCGCCTACAATGCAGTTATATAGTTTACATCACATACATTGTCAATTGACACAAAGGGGCTTCATACACGCCCCCTTATTACAACATACTACAACATAGTGGAAAATAACAGCACTTGAGACAAATAATTGTTTATGTAAAAGGCAAGAAAACTGTAGACATTCAGCCTTGATATATGATAACAAGAAATATAGTGAGACCATGTTGATACTAGCAAACTATGGCCTAGATTTGGAGTTTGGCGTTGGCCGTGAAAACCAGCGTTAGAGGCTCCTAACGCTGGTTTTAGGCTAACTCTGGTATTTGGAGTCACTCAAAAAAGGGTCTAATGCTCACTTTTCAGCCGCGACTTTTCCATACCGCAGATCCCCTTACGTAAATTGCGTATCCTATCTTTTCAATGGGATTTTTCTAACTCCGGTATTTAGAGTCGTGTCTGAAGTGAGCGTTAGAAATCTAACGACAAAACTCCAGCCGCAGGAAAAAAGTCAGTAGTTAAGAGCTTTCTGGGCTAACGCCGGTTTATAAAGCTCTTAACTACTGTACTCTAAAGTACACTAACACCCATAAACTACCTATGTACCCCTAAACCGAGGTCCCCCCACATTGCCGCCACTCGATTAAATTTTTTTAACCCCTAATCTGCCGACCGCCAACTACGTTATACTTATGTACCCCTAATCTGCTGCCCCTAACACCGCCGACCCCTATATTATATTTATTAACCCCTAACCTGCCCCCCACAACGTCGCCGCCAGCTACCTACAATAGCTATTAAATAGTTAAGAACTATTTAATAGTTACCTAGTTAAAATAATTACAAAGTTGCCTGTAAAATAAATATTAATCCTAAAATAGCTACAATGTAATTATAATTTATATTGTAGCTATATTAGGGTTTATTTTACAGGTAAGTATTTAGCTTTAAATAGGAATAATTTATTTAATAAGAGTTAATTAATTTCGTTAGATTAAAATTATATTTAATTTAGGGGGGTGTTAGTGTTAGGGTTAGACTTAGCTTTAGGGGTTAATACATTTATTAGAATAGCGGTGAGCTCCGGTCGGCAGATTAGGGGTTAATAATTGAAGTTAGGTGTCGGCGATGTTAGGGAGGGCAGATTAGGGGTTAATACTATTTATTATAGGGTTAGTGAGGCGGATTAGGGGTTAATAACTTTATTATAGTAGCGCTCAGGTCCGCTCGGCAGATTAGGGGTTAATAAGTGTAGGCAGGTGGAGGCGACGTTGTGGGGGGCAGATTAGGGGTTAATAAATATAATATAGGGGTCGGCGATGTTAGGGCAGCAGATTAGGGGTACATAAGGATAATGTAAGTAGCGGCGGTTTACGGAGCGGCAAATTAGGGGTTAATAATAATATGCAGGGGTCAGCGATAGCGGGCGCGGCAGAATAGGGGTTAATAAGTGTAAGGTTAGGGGTGTTTAGACTCGGGGTACAAGTTAGAGTGTTAGGTGCAGACGTAGGAAGTATTTCCGCATAGCAAACAATGGGACTGCGTTAGGAGCTGAACGCGGCTTTTTTGCAGGTGTTAGGTTTTTTTCAGCTCAAACAGCCCCATTGTTTTCTATGGGGAAATCGTGCACGAGCACGTTTTTGAGGCTGGCCGCTTGCGTAAGCAACTCTGGTATCGAGAGTTGAAGCTGCGTTAAAAATGCTTTACGCTCCTTTTTTGGAGCCTAACGCAGCCTTTATGTGGACTCTCAATACCAGAGTTATTTTTATGGTGCGGCCAGAAAAAAGCCGGCGTTAGCTACGCGGGTCCTTACCGACAAAACTCTAAATCTAGGCCATAGTTATTCCACAAGAACAAATGTCAGTAGACTAAGGTTGCAAAAGCAAATATATTGAGAACAACAATAGTTCAGTGTTAGCTTAGAAATGATGACAAGATAGAAAATGCAAAAATGACAAGATGGAGGCAGATTGGTTATATATTCTTACATTGCCCCCTTTTATTCTAACAGAATAATATACAATAAAACAGCTATATAAATGTCACAGAAAATGTGTAAACCTATTAACAAATCTATTAAAATACTGTTGAGAAATTTATACACACTTATTGCTATAATAGCTACAGTTTATCACTGCATATTAGTACGGTCTCTCTAATACTCTACGTCTACCTCCCAGAATCCCTAAACTTCTGGTCTTCTATCTACACAAAGACCCAACCAGCTCCCTATCTACCCCCAAACAGCACTGCATCTTTGTTTCTCAACCTGTATAGCTAGCATCCCCAATTAGCATTGACAGTTCCCTGCTCTTATACACTCCCCACAGTAAAGCATAAACATAGGAACAGCACATACATCTCTGGGTGGCCCCTTATCACTTTAAAAAAACTTTGTCCTTTTAGAGCTACACCTCCCTCAGACACTCTGCTTCAATATCATAGTCCATTTGCACTTAGGGTGCTTTGCACATGAGAAAGTGTCCATCTGCAGGTACATGCTGGATGTATGATGGTTTGTTCATGGGATAGCAAGGAAAGCAGGTGGATCCTCATAGCAACAGACACTCAAGTCACAAGATAAGCATGCACTCTGATACAATCACAATTATGCACCACAGAATTGTTCTCTTTATAAGCATCACAATTTGCTTTAATTCCTTAACTTATCCTATGTCATTTAAACCCATGGAAACATTGTGGGTATAAAATACAGACTAAATACATTTATTGTACTTCTACAGATAATAACTCACAGTTACTCTATACAATTGTAAATAATACCTTAAACATGGCCACTAAGCCAGAAACAAACTGCTATACTTCTGAAAGAGGCTGTGTGGCAAAGCTAAGTAACTTTTGCTAAGACTTGCAACAACAATGAAAAATAAAACAGCCAATAAAATAATTTTCTTCACACCCTCCTGTTTGAGCTAATAAAAAATAACCTAGTGTTACTTTATTCAGCAAAGTTACTACATGAAATATTTATAATTCTCCAAATATGATCTAAGTAGAATCAGTGGTCTCATCTGATATAAACACTATTAATTTACTAATTATTTTATGCAACCTAAATTCTCTCGTGCTCCTGTATGAGTATTTTGGTTCAATATTTGTTTTAGTCATGTCCTATATTTTGAGTCACATTGGTATCTTCATCTGTATCCTAATCCGTTTGAGGGTATGAGAGGGTTCACTTTAATTCATGTGGCTCCTGCGCATTCGTGACTATCTGATCCAATTGTATCCAAGGCTAACTGTGTGGTTGTCACGCCATGCCGCTCTAGCCATTGCTAGGGGTGCAGTATCTCCTTCCCTGCTCGTTGCCAGGGGCTGTGTTGGGTTGGAATGCGTGCAGCACTGATGTAATCGCCGCACGCTCCCTTCTCCTGATGCCGGTCCGGACGTCTGTGGCGTGAATCCTGCGCCTATGTAAGCTTCTATCTAACGATCTATCACTGCCCAAGTATAGGTGTTACTTTGTGTACTCCTGGGAGTGATAGAGCATTTTTTCTTATTGTCTTGCTGTGTTTGAACCCTGCCTGTCTGACTACTCTGCCTGCTATACCCCTGAATTGCTGGATCAATACGTTGCTGCTGAACACTGCCTGTCTGACTACTCTACCTGTTTAACCCCTAAATTGCTGGACTGATATATTGCTGCTGAACCCTGCCTGTCTGACTACTCTGCTTATTAAACCCTGTTATTCAGGATTGCCTCTTTGTTGCCGAACCCTGCCTGCCTGACCATTCTAGTGGTGTGCCCTTGGACTGCTTTACCGTTGCCAAACCCTGCCTGTCTGACCATTCTATTGGTTTGTCCTTGGACTGCTTTATTGTTGCCGAATCCTGCCTGTCTGACCATTACAGGATTTGCCTTGCCCTGGGGACTGTCCTGTCTGTAGTGTGCCGCTCTTACTAACTTTCTCTGCTTTGGAATATTCCCTATCATTCCATCTCGCCACCGTGATAACAAGACTACTGGCTGAGTACGTTCTGATAGAGGAGTATCCCACGAGCATTACAGCGGTGCCACATATTAATTGGAAAGGTCACGCATGCACAGTAGTCTGTTCTATCCCTTACCCCGTGATGGATTTTTGTAACTCTGTCGGCCATCTTTGTTGTGGTCCGGTCTATATATTTTTTTATGCTTTAATAACACAGATCCAATAAGATTGTAAGTCTGCAGAAGGTTAGTAGGGAGTACACCTCACAGACACATAGATTACGAGTTTGGAGCGCTATAGGGAAAGTAAAGAACGCAACAAAAGTAGCGTTATTTAACCTATAGCACTGCCATTACAAGTTTAAAAAACCTGGCTTGTGTGGGCGATATGGCTGCGTTGAGCTCCATACCGCACACAAAAGTAGCCTGCAAAAAAAAAGTCTAACACCTGCGATCACGGAAACAAAAGCTCCACAACGCAGCCCCATTGATGTCTATGGGGAAAAAGAAAATACAGTTTAAACCTAACACCCTAACATAAACGCAGAGTCTAAACACCCCTAATTTGCTGCCCCCGACATCGCCGACGCCTGCCTACAGTTATTTACCCCTAATCTGCCGCTCCTGATATTGCTGCCACCTAGATAAAGGTATTAACCCCTAATCTGTCGCTCCCGATATCGCCGCCACTATACTAAAGTTATTAACCCCTATTTTGCAGCACCCCAACATCGCCGCAACTATATTAAAGTTATTAACCCCTATTCCGCCGCTCCCCAACATCGCCGCAACTATATTAAAGTTATTATTCCATATTTCGCCGCTCCCCAACATTGCTGCAACGAAATATTTTTATTGACCCCTAAATCTCTGGCCTCCCACATCACTACCACTAAATAAACCTATTAAACCCTAAACCGCCAGCCTCCCACATCGCAACAACCTAAATTAAACTATATTAACCCCTAAACCTAACCCTAACGTAACCCTAACTTAAACATAATTAAAATATAAATTAAAATTACAATTATTAACTAAATAAACGTATTAACCCCTAAACCGCCAGCCTCCCACATGGCAACAACCTAAATTAAACTATATTAACCCCTAAACCTAACCCTAAAGTAACCCTAACTTTAACATAATTAAAATATAGATAAATTAAAATTACAATTATTAACTAAATAAACGTATTAAACCCTAAACCGCCAGCCCCCACATCGCAACAACCTAAATTAAACTATTAACCCCTACCCCTAAACCTAACCCTAACACCCCCTAACTTTAACAGAATTAAAATATAGCTAAATTAAAAATGACAATTATTAACTAAATAAACCTATTAACCCCTAAACCGCCAGCCCTCCACATCGCAACAACCTAAATTAAACTATTAACCCCTACACCTACCCCAAAACCTAACCCTAACATCCCCTAACTTTAACATAATTAAAATATATCTAAATTAAAGTTACAATTATTAACTAAATAGTACCTATTTAAAACTAAATACTTACCTGTAAAATAAAACCTAAGCTAGCTACAATATAACTAATAGTTATATTGTAGCTAGCTTAGGTTTTATTTTTATTTCACAGGCAAGTTTGTATTTATTTTAACTCAGTAGACTAGTTAGTAAATAGTTATTAACTATTTACTAACTACCTAGTTAAAATAAATAAAACTTACCTGTCAAATAAAACCTAACCTGTCTTACACTAAAGCCTAACATTACAAAAAAACCCCCACTAAAATCACAACAAAAAAACTACCATTACAAAAAAAAAATCTAAAAAAAATAAAGATTATTCCTATTCTAATACCCTTTTTAAAAAAAAAACATCCCAAAATAAAAAGCCTAATCTAGAATAAACTACCTAGGGCCTTTTGTAGGGCATTGCCCTGAGATAAACAGCTATTTTGCTCCAAAAAAAAAAATACAAATCCCCCTAACACCATACAAACCCCCACCCCAAAACTATCAAGGGTCTTTTGGGGGGGGGGGGCATTAAAAGGGCCTTTTGTAGGGTATTGCCTTAAGTTAAATAGCTTTTTCTCTTGTTAAGTGTATCCAGTCCACGGATCATCCATTACTTGTGGGATATTCTCCTTCCCAACAGGAAGTTGCAAGAGGATCACCCACAGCAGAGCTGTTACATAGCTCCTCCCCTAACTGCCATACACAGTTATTCTCTTGCAACCCTCAACATAGAAGGAGGTAGTAAGAGGAAAGTGGTGTAATATAGTTAGTTTTTTCTTCAATCAAGAGTTTATTGTTTTTAAATAGTACCGGAGTTGTATTATTTTCTCTCAGGCAGCATTTAGAAGAAGAATCTGCCTGCGTTTTCTATGATCTTAGCAGAAATATCTAAGATCCACTGCTGTTCTCACGTATGTCTGAGGGGTGAGGTAACTTCAGAGGGAGAATAGCGTGCAGGTTACCCTGCAATAAGGTATGTGCAGTTTTAATTTTTTCTAGGGATGGAATTGCTAGAAAATGCTGCTGATACCGGATTAATGTAAGTTAAGCCTAAATACAGTGATTTAATAACAACTAGTATCAGGCTTACTGTGAGAGCTATAGACTCTTTTTCTAATTATGCAATATAAAACGTTTGCTGGCATGTTTAATTGTTTTTATATATGCT
The DNA here is from genome assembly GCF_027579735.1 of Bombina bombina. NCBI lineage: Eukaryota > Metazoa > Chordata > Amphibia > Anura > Bombinatoridae > Bombina > Bombina bombina. The sequence continues at coordinate 323,556,784 of NC_069500.1, read as the reverse complement.
TTGGTGATAAAACTTATTGGGGCTTAGTGTTTTCCACATGGCTGGCTTGATTTTTGCCTAGAAACAGTTTCCTGAGGCTTTCCACTGTAGTAGTAAGAGTGGGAGGGGCCTATTTTAGCGCTTTGTTGCGCACTTAAAATTACAGACAGAGACATCAGCAGTTTCCTGCATGGTATAGGACATCTCTGAAGGGCTCAAAAGGCTTTAAAAGTCGTTTATTGAGGAAGGTAAAGCCACAGTTGAGCTGTGGCAATTTATTGTGACTATCAAAAAACTTTGTTTTTCATTTGTCAATCCGTATTTTGTATTAAGGGGTTAATCATCCATTTGCAAGTGGGTGCAATACTCTGCTAACTTGTTACATACACTGTAAAAATGTTGTTAGTTAAACTGCCTTTTTTCACTGTTATTTCAAATTTTGACAAAATTTGTTTCTCTTAAAGGCACAGTAACGTTTTTTATATTTGCTTGTTAACTTGATTTAAAGTGTTTTCCAAGCTTGCTAGTCTCATTGCTAGTCTGTATAAGCATGTCTGACATAGAGGAACCTCTTTGTGCATTATGTTTAAAAGCCATGGTGGAACCCCATAGGAGAATGTGTACTAAATGTATTGATTTCACTTTAAATAATAAAGATCAGCCTTCATCTTTAAAAGAAATATCACCAGAAGATTCTGACGAGGGGGAAGTTATGCCGACTAACTCCCCCCACATGTCAAATCCTTTGACTCCCGCTCAAGGGACTCACGCTAGAATGGCGCCAAGTACATCAAAGACGCCCATAGCGATTACTTTACAAGACATGGCGGCGATCATGGATAATACCCTGTCAGCGGTATTAGCCAGACTGCCTGTATATAGAGGCAAGCGCGATAGCTCTGGGGTTAGGCGTAATACAGAGCGTGCGGATGTTTTAAGGCCCATGTCTGATACTGCGTCACAATATGCAGAAGCTGAGGAAGGAGAGCTTCAGTCTGTGGGTGACGTCTCTGACTCGGGGAAACCTGATTCAGATATGTCTACTTTTAAATTTAAGCTTGAGAACCTCCGGGTGTTGCTTGGAGAGGTTTTAGCTGCTCTGAATGACTGTGACACAATTGCAGTGCCAGAGAAATTGTGTAGACTGGATAAATACTATGCAGTGCCGGTGTGTACTGACGTTTTTCCTATACCTAAAAGGTTTACAGAAATGATTAATAAGGAGTGGGACAGACCCAGTGTGCCATTTTCCCCCCCCTCCCATTTTTAGATGGGACCTATGGCAGACGGTCCCTAAGGTGGAGGGAGCAGTTTCTACTTTAGCAAAGCGTACCACTATCCCTGTCGAGGACAGTTGTGCTTTTTCAGATCCAATGGATAAAAAATTAGAAGGTTACCTTAAGAAAATGTTTATTCAACAAGGTTTTATCCTGCAGCTCCTTGCATGCATTGCGCCTGTCACTGCTGCTGCGGCATTCTGGTTTGAATCTCTGGAAGAGGCCTTTCAGACAGCTACTCCATTGACTGAAATACTTGACAAGCTTAGAACACTTAAGCTAGCTAATTCTTTTGTTTCTGATGCCATTGTTCATTTGACTAAACTAATGGCTAAGAATTCTGAATTCGCCATCCAGGCGCGTAGGGCGTTATGGCTTAAATCCTGGTCAGCTGACGTGACTTCAAAGTCTAAATTACTTAACATTCCTTTCAAGGGGCAGACCCTATTCGGGCCTGGCTTGAAGGAAATTATTGCTGACATTACTGGAGGAAAGGGTCACACCCTTCCTCAGGACAGGGCCAAATCAAGGGCCAAACAGTCTAATTTTCGTGCCTTTCGAAACTACAAGGCAAGTGCAGCATCAACTTCCTCTGCTTCAAAACAAGAGGGAACTTTTGCTCAATCCAAGCCGACCTGGAAATCTAACCAGGCTTGGAACAAAGGCAAGCAGGCCAGAAAGCCTGCTGCTGCCTCTAAAACAGCATGAAGGAATGGCCCCCTATCCAGTAACGGATCTAGTAGGGGCAGACTTTCTCTCTTCGCCCAGGCGTGGGCAAGAGATGTTCAGGATCCCTGGGCGTTGGAGATCATATCTCAGGGATATCTTTTGGACTTCAAAACTTCCCCCCCAAAAGGGAGATTTCAGCTTTCGAGATTATCTGTAAACCAGATAAAGAAAGAGGCATTCTTACGCTGTGTGCAAGACCTCCTAGTAATGGGAGTGATCCATCCAGTTCCACAGACGGAACAGGGACAGGGATTTTATTCAAATCTGTTTGTGGTTCCCAAAAAAGAGGGAACCTTCAGACCAATTTTGGATCTAAAGATCTTAAACAAGTTCCTCAGAGTTCCATCGTTCAAAATGGAAACTATTCGGACCATCCTTCCTATGATCCAGGAGGGTCAGTTCATGACCACAGTGGATTTGAAGGATGCTTACCTTCACATACCGATTCACAAAGACCATCATCGGTTCCTAGGAACTCTGATAGATTCTGTAGAAATGAAAATTTACCTGACGGAGTCCAGGTTATCAAAGCTTCTAAATTCCTGCCGTGTTCTTCATTCCATTCCGCGCCCGTCAGTGGCTCAGTGCATGGAAGTGATCGGCTTAATGGTAGCAGCGATGGACATAGTGCCATTTGCGCGCCTACATCTCAGACCGCTGCAATTATGCATGCTAAGTCAGTGGAATGGGGATTACACAGATTTGTCCCCTCTACTAAATCTGGATCAAGAGACCAGAGATTCTCTTCTCTGGTGGCTATCTCGGGTCCATCTGTCCAAGGGTATGACCTTTCACAGGCCAGATTGGACAATTGTAACAACAGATGCCAGCCTTCTAGGTTGGGGTGCAGTCTGAAACTCCCTGAAAGCTCAGGGATCGTGGACTCAGGAGGAGAAACTCCTCCCAATAAATATTCTGGAGTTAAGAGCAATATTCAATGCTCTTCTAGCTTGGCCTCAGTTGGCAACACTGAGGTTCATCAGATTTCAGTCGGACAACATCACGACTGTGGCTTACATCAATCATCAAGGGGGGACCAGAAGCTCCCTAGTGATGTTAGAAGTATCCAAGATAATTCGCTGGGCGGAGACTCACTCCTGCCACCTATCAGCGATCCATATCCCAGGTGTAGAGAACTGGGAGGTGGATTTTCTAAGTCGTCAGACTTTTCATCCGGGGGAGTGGGAACTCCATCCGGAGGTGTTTGCTCAATTGGTTCATCGTTGGGGCAAACCAGAATTGGATCTCATGGCGTCTCGCCAGAACGCCAAGCTTCCTTGTTACGGATCCAGGTCCAGGGACCCAGATGCTCTAGCAGCGCCTTGGTTCTTAAACCTGGCTTATGTGTTTCCACCGTTTCCTCTGCTCCCTCGACTGATTGCCAGAATCAAACAGGAGAGAGCATCGGTGATCTTGATAGCGCCTGCATGGCCACGCAGGACCTGGTATGCAGACCTAGTGGACATGTCATCCTTTCCACCTTGGACTCTGCCTTTGAGACAGGACCTTCTAATACAAGGTCCTTTCAATCATCCAAATCTAATTTCTCTGAGGCTGACGGCCTGGAGATTGAACGCTTGATTTTATCAAAGCGTGGCTTCTCAGAGTCAGTCATTGATACCTTAATACAGGCACGAAAGCCTGTCACCAGGGAAATATACTATAAGATATGGCGCAAATATCTTTATTGGTGTGAATCCAAGAATTACTCATGGGGTAAGGTTAGGATTCCTAGGATATTGTCTTTTCTCCAAGAGGGTTTGGAAAAAGGACTATCAGCTAGTTCTTTAAAGGGACAGATTTCTGCTCTGTCTATTCTTTTGCACAAGCGTATGGCAGAGGTTCCAGACGTTCAGGCATTTTGTCAGGCTTTGGTTAGAATTAAGCCTGTGTTTAAACCTGTTGCTCCCCCATGGAGCTTAAACTTGGTTCTTAAAGTTCTTCAAGGAGTTCCGTTTGAACCCCTTCATTCCATTGATATCAAACTTTTATCTTGGAAAGTTCTGTTTTTGATGGCTATTTCCTCGACTTGTAGAGTCTCTGAGTTATCGGCCTTACAATGTGATTCTCCTTATCTGATTTTCCATACAGATAAAGTAGTTCTGCGTACAAAACCTGGGTTTTTACCAAAGGTAGTTTCTAACAAGAATATCAATCAAGAGATTGTTGTTCCATCATTGTGTCCTATTCCTTCTTCAAAGAAGGAACGTCTGTTACCTAATCTAGACGTAGTCCGTGCTTTAAAGTTTTACTTACAAGCGACTAAGGAGTTTCGTCAAACATCTTCCCTGTTTGTCATTTACTCTGGACAGAGGAGAGGCAGGCAGTGGTCCCTTCCGTTTAAGTACCTGCCTTGTCCCTCCCATCATCCGTGTACTTTAGCTTTGGTATTGGTATCCCACAAGTAATGGATGATCCGTGGACTGGATACACTTAACAAGAGAAAACATAATTTATGCTTACCTGATAAATTTATTTCTCTTGTAGTGTATCCAGTCCACGGCCCGCCCTGTCCTTTTAAGGCAGGTCTAAATTTTAATTAAACTACAGTCACCACTGAACCCTATGGTTTCTCCTTTCTCAGTTAGTTTCGGTCGAATGACTGGATATGGCAGTTAGGGGAGGAGCTATGTAACAGCTCTGCTGTGGGTGATCCTCTTGCAACTTCCTGTTGGGAAGGAGAATATCCCACAAGTAATGGATGATCCGTGGACTGGATACACTACAAGAGAAATAAATTTATCAGGTAAGCATAAATTATGTTTTTGCTAAAAAAACAAAACACCACCTAAAAATATACATTACACAAAATAACAAATTATCAAAAATAAAAAAAATATTCCTATTTTAATACCCATAAAAAAACACCCCAAAATATAAATACCTAATCTAGAATAAACCACCAATGACCCTTAAAAGGGCTTTTTGTAGGGCATTGCCCTAAAGATATCAGCTCTTTTAGTTAAAAATTTTTACAAAGATCCACTAACATTACAAACCCCCATGCAGGAATCCAGACGTGGACCTATTGCTCAGTGTGCCTAGAGGGATATGGCTGCACTTCACTGACGAGGCCCACAATAGGCCAAAATGTACGTCTGGAGTTTTGCTGTTTCTCTCGTTCAGAGAGGGATTGCCTGGTATTTTGGGGCTGGACTGTACTGTGAAGTCAGGATCAGACTGATATGCTTCAGGAAAGTTCTCTGTGAAAGGCACATGTTGAGAAAAAAGAGGCTGCTTCTTGGGTGGTAACTAGCCACAGAACAAGCTATTATGCTATTGTTCGTTCCCAGGTTGAGCGCTTCTCTCTTTTTATTATTGACAGTGATAACTCTGCTCCAGTGATAAATTATTTAACTAAACACTATAGGGGCCGATTTATTATGGCCCGAATGAGGCTGCAGACATTAATCCGCCAGATCGGATACAATCGGGTTGATTGACAACCCCTGCTAGCGGCCGATTGGTCGTGAATCTGCAGGGGGCGGCATTGCACAAGCAATTCACCAGAACTACAGCGGATCATGTCCTCTAGACTTTGATAAATCGGCCCCTATAAATTAAATTAACTTAACGGACTAAAACCGCTTACACAAAATAACTCAAATCTTTATTTTACAAAGGACTTTAACTCAATGGATTCAAACTGCCTCCCAAGGAGCGCCAAGTCGGATTTACCTCATGGTTATTGGCTAAGAGGTGAAAACGTCACCTCTTAGCAAAACAGCGATCTGCCATGGGCTGCCTTAGCAGCTCAGAGCAGCAATCACTTAATGGGACACTGTACCCAAATTTTTTCTTTCATGATTCAGATAGAGCATGCAACTTTAAGCATCTTTCTAATTTACTCCTATTGTCAAATTTTCTTTATTCTCTTGGTATCTATATTTGAAAAGCAAGAATTTAAGTTTAGATGCCGGCCCATTTTTGGTGAACAACCTGGGTTGTCCTTGCTGATTGGACAGCACCAATAAACAATTGCTGTCCATGGTTCTGAACCACAAATTGGCTGGCTCCTTAGCTTAGATGTCTTCTTTTTCAAATAAAGAAAGCAAGAGAACAAAGAAAAATTGATAATAGGAGTAAATTAGAAAGTTTCTTAAAATTGCTTGCTCTATATGAATCACAAAAGAAAAAAATTGGGTTCAGTGTCCCTTTAAACAAATAAAGTAGCTTACTGCATGACGTATGTTATACTTCATGAATGAAAGTCCCCTTGATTTGTTTCAATAGTAAATCCTAGTGTTTCACAAATGCTAGAGTTGACTTTCACTTTAAAAGAGATGGGCTAATGAACAGTGCAGGTGATGAGGTGGCAGAAGTAATTGAGTAAATTAGTTTGTTGTAGAGACAAGAGGTAGCAAAAAGTTATATGAAGATATTGAGCATTTTTTCAAAAGTGGGAACCAATTAAACACATAAAACACAGTATTACAGCAGCACTTGCATGAGGAAACAGTGAGATACTTAAAATGCAAAATAACAAGAGTACTTGCCTTGTCTCTTGCCCCTTGTTGAATCCTTGTTCAATTCTTGTATAATTCTTATCTTAATGCTTCACTTATAAAATGTTCAGAAATGTGAATATATGCTATTGTGACAATGCACACTGCCTATTCAATGCACACCCAGTCCAATGCACAGCCCAAGCTAGAGTTAAAGGACCATAATACCCAAATGTTTAAACACTTGAAAGTGATGCAGTATAGCTGTAAAAAGCTGACTAGAAAATATCTCCTGAACATCTCTATGTAAAAAAGAAAGATATTTTACCTCAAAAGTTTCTCAGTAGCCACCTCCCATTGTAAAGCATTTCTAAGCAGCATTTTAGTGTGTCTGTCCTGGAACAGCTTAGGGGATGAGCCTCGTGCACTCTCATATTATTTCTCTTGTAAGGTGTATCCAGTCCACGGATCATCCATTACTTGTGGGATATTCTCCTTCCCAACAGGAAGCTGCAAGAGGATCACCCACAGCAGAGCTGTCTATATAGCTCCTCCCCTAACTGCCACCTCCAGTCATTCTCTTGCAGCTCTCGACAAGCATGGAAGCAATTAGAGAGATGTTGTGTAATTTAGTTGTTTTTCTTCAATTCAAAAGTTTGTTATTTTTAAATGGTACCGGAGTTGTACTATTTTGGTCTCAGGCAGAAAATAAAAGAAGAGTCTGCCTGTGGTCTCTAATGATCTTAGCAGGTTGTAACTAAGATCCATTGCTGTTCTCAAACATAACTGAAGAGAGAGGTAACTTCAGCTTGGGGAATGGCGTGCAGGGTATCCTGCTATGAGGTATGTGCAGTCTAAATTTTTCTAGAGAAATGTATATGCTAGAAAATGCTGTTGATACTGGATATATTTAAGGTAAGCCTTAAGCAGGTTGGAGGTATCGGCACCTTCTGAAATTCCTAGGCGATCGGCCTATGTCGGTGGCGGAGGGATACAGGAGTATCAGCATTTTCCCGCCGGCCCTTCAGCACCAGTCCAGCGTTAGCGCTGTAGGACACTCTAGATCAAGCAGCGGGGTTGTTGAGGCTACAGGAGCAGAGGAGAAAAGTTTTTGTGAATATTCCAAGGTACCCAAAAGTAATAACTGGGTAGACGACAGAAGTAAAGAGTGGTTCCTCTGTTTGCTTGGTCTCTCGGCTGGGCGACTCCCCTGCTACACTGGTATGTAATCTTTTTATTCTTTGGTGGGACACTTTTTTCAACCTTGGGACACACACAGAATTGACTATAGCTTCAAGTGATTTAAAAAAAAAAGGAAAGAGAAAAAAAGAAGAGAGAAAAGAAAGGAAGAGAAGAGGGAAGGAAAAGGCAAAGAGACTCTAAACAAGGTTTCTAGTGAGGATTACAAAGAGGCAGAAAAAAAAAAAAAAAAAAAAAAAAAAATAAGGGATCATAATAAAAGCTTTCCTTCGAATTGTGTGCTTGAAGTGGAAGGGAAAAAGAAAATTAAAGGGGATATCTACCAGCTTAAATCTCTCTCCATGTTTTTTTCCCTGGTTTGTTGTTGACCCCCTGGAAAAGAAGGAAAGGGGAAAGAAGAAAAAGAGAAAAGAACTCTGGGACTATTAATATAGTTAAACAGTTGTAACTTGTTGAATAGCTCGGAGGCTGTACTTAGAAATTATGTTGTGTTATTCTGGTTTTTATAAGGTCTCCTCTATCTCTACCTCCCTGGGTCGTTAGAATAATGGAGTTATAATAACCTGGTTACCTGAGAATAAGCTAAGGATTTTTAGGTTTAAGCTTACTAGAAAGGGACTATCACGAATTTACAGGGCATAGTATAAACTCTAAACATTATATCATTAGACTTTCTCTAAGCAGGTTTCCCTATACAGCACTAAATAAGAGTTGGTTAAATCGGTTTTCTCCAACATTGGTGTGTCCGGTCCACGGCGTCATCCATTACTTGTGGGAAATATTCTCCCCCACAGGGAAAGGCAAGGAGAGCACACAGCAAGAGCTGTCCATATAGCTCCCCCTCTGGCTCCGCCCCCCAGTCATTCTCCTTGCCGCTCTGAACAAGTAGCATCTACCACGGGGATGGCGAGGAGTTTGTGGTGTTAGTTGTAGTTTTTTATTCTTCTATCAAGAGTTTGTTATTTTAAAATAGTGCTGGCTTGTACTATTTACTCTATAACAGAAAAGTGATGAAGATTTCTGTTTAAGAGGGCTATGATTTTAGCAGACAGTAACTAAAATCCATTACTGTTATCACGCAGGACTGTTGAAACAAGAGAACTTCAGTTGGGGGTAACAGTTTGCAGACTCATCTGCTTCAGGTATGACTGGTCTCCTTCTAACAACACAGGCTAATGCTAGATGACAGTCATATTTCCCCTCAGGGGAAAAGGTAAGCCATTTTTCTTTCACCTCAGCAAAAAAGATAACAGGCTTCCCCTTTTTGTTTTTTATGCTGGTAGACACTGTTAGGGGCAAAATCGATTGGTTTTTATTACAATATGATACCATTTGAAATATTTTATAAGCTCACATACACTGGGGAACGTTTTTTATTGATCTGGCTTGTTTTAGACACCTAAATCTAGTCAGGCCCCTTCACTCTAGTGTGCTGAGGGAGGAAGCCTCATTTTGGTGCTTCAGCTGCACAGTTGATTTACAAGGCAGTGCATGCAGAGAGGGTCCTGTGGCTCAGAAAGTGACTCCAAAAGGCTTTTTTCTGTGAATGGTGACCCCTAAGGAAGGTAAAAAGCTGCAACAAGGCTGTAGCAGGGATTGTAGTGTATAAAAACGGTTAAATCCAACAATTAGCTCCGGTTTGCTTGTTTTAAGAGGTAGTCTCCATATTTGTTGTGCAATACTTTCTAAGCATTAAGACACTGGGGTCCAAATTTCAGAAAAATCGGATATTGCCTTCATAGTTTTTTGAACATTCAGAAATAAATGTGTCATTTTATTATTTAAAGAGACAGTAACGTTTTTATTGCATTGTTTGCCTGCCTAAATCTGTTTAACATGTATGTTCCATCAGATAACCTATGTTCTGTGTGTATAGAGACAAATGTGGTTCCCCCTTCGAGTGTTTGTGATAACAAAATCAGGACAGCTCTGTTATTTTTCATAATGTTGCCCAAGATGATTTATCTAATGAAGGTAGTGGGGATAGCTCTACATCCTCTCCTTCTGTGTCTACACCAGCTTTGCCCACGCAGGCGACACCTAGCGCGCCAGTGCTTATTTCTATGCAACAATTATCAGTAGTAGTGGATAATTCTATAGCAAATCTTTTATCCAAACTGCCAGCTTTTCAGAGAAAGCGTGATTGTTCAGTTTTAAATACAGATAAAAAGGATGAACAATCAGACGCTGACGATGCCTTATCTATTTTACCCTCGCATCAATCGGAATTGGCTGTAAGGGAAGGGCTGTCTGAGGGTGAAATTTCAGATTCAGGAAAAATTTCTCAACAGGCAGAACCTGATCTAGTGGCATTTAAGTTTAAACTAGCACATCTCCGCGCTTTGCTTAAGGAGGTATTAGCTACTCTGGATGACTGTGATTCCATGGTAGTACCAGAGAAGTTGTGCAAATTGGACAAATTTTTAGAGGTCCCAGTGCACGACGACGCTTTTCCAATACCTAAGAAGGTAGCGAACATAGTGGAAAAGGAGTGGGAGAAGCCAGGTGTACCCTTTGCCCCACCTCCTATATTTAAGAAAATGTTTCCCATAGTAGACCCTAGAAGGGACGCATGGCAAATGGTCCCGAAGGTTGAGGGAGCTGTTTCAACACTAGCGAAGCGCACAACTATTCCTATAGAGGACAGCTGCGCTTTCAAAGATCCTATGGATAAAAAATTGGAAGGATTGCTTAAAAAGATTTTTGTTCAGCAAGGGTTCATCCTTCAACCAGCTACGTGTGTTATTACTGTCACTTCAGCGGCGTCCTTTTGGTTCGAAGAACTAGAAAGGTCGCTCCAGAAAGAGACTTCCTATGAAGAAGTCATGGACAGAATTCACGCATTAAAGTTAGCTAATTCCTTTATATTGGATGCCGCCTTTCAAATAACGAAATTGGTGGCGAAAAACTCAGGTTTTGCTATAGTAGCGCGGAGGGCGCTTTGGCTAAAATCCTGGTCGGCAGATGTGTCGTCCAAGACTAAGTTACTGAATACTCCTTTCAAGGGTAAGACCCTTTTTGGGCCGGAATTGAAGGAAATTATTTCAGACATCACTGGGGGTAAGGGCCATGCCCTCCCACAGGATAGGCTAATTTTCGTTCCTTTCGCAATTTCAGGAACGGACCGGCTAATAACTCCACTGCCGCTAGACAAGAAGGTAACGCGGCCCAGCCCAAACCCGCTTGGAAGCCCATGCAAGGCTGGAACAAGGGTAAACAAACCAAGAAACCTGCTGCTGCTACCAAGACAGCATGAAGGGGTAGCCCCCGATCCGGGACCGGATCTGGTAGGGGGCAGACTATCTCTCTTCGCTCAGGCTTGGGCAAGAGATGTTCTGGATCCCTGGGCACTAGAGATAGTTTCCAAGGGATACCTGTTAGAATTCAAGGGACTTCCTCCAAAGGGAAGGTTCCACCTGTCTCGCTTATCTTCAGACCAGATAAAGAAACAGGCATTCTTACATTGTGTAAGAGACCTATCAAAGATGGGAGTGATAAACCCAGTCCCCTCCGTGGAACAAGGTCTAGGTTTTTACTCAAACCTGTTTGTGGTTCCCAAAAAAGAGGGAACTTTCAGGCCAATTCTGGATTTAAAGATATTAAACAAGTTCCTCAGAGTTCCATCCTTCAAGATGGAAACCATTCGGACAATCTTACCGACAATCCAGCAGGGTCAATTTTTGACTACCGTGGATCTAAAGGATGCGTATCTGCATATCCCAATCCACAAATCTCATCATCAGTTCCTGAGGTTCGCCTTTCTGGACAAACATTACCAGTTTGTGGCTCTTCCATTCGGTTTAGCCACCGCTCCCAGAATTTTCACAAAGGTGCTAGGGTCCCTTCTAGCGGTCCTAAGGCTGAGGGGCATCGCTGTAGCACCTTATCTAGACGACATCCTAATCCAAGCGTCGTCCCTTTCCAAAGCGAGGGCTCATACAGACATTGTGTTGGCCTTTCTCAGATCTCACGGGTGGAAGGTGAACATAGAAAAAAGTTCACTGTCACCGTCCACAAGAGTTCCTTTTCTGGGAACAATAATAGATTCTGTTGAAATGAAGATCTTTCTCACAGAAGTCAGAAAGGCAAAGCTTCTAAAAGCTTGTCGAGTTCTTCATTCTATTCCTCAACCCTCCATAGCTCAATGCATGGAAGTAATAGGACTAATGGTCGCAGCAATGGATGTGGTTCCTTTTGCTCGAATTCATCTAAGACCATTACAGCTATGCATGCTCAATCAGTGGAATGGGGACTATACAGACTTGTCTCCCCAAATTCAAGTAGATCAGGTAACCAGGGACTCACTTCTCTGGTGGTTGACCCAGGATCACCTGTCTCAGGGAATGAGTTTCCGCAGACCGGAGTGGGTCATCGTCACGACCGACGCCAGCCTCTTGGGGTGGGGCGCGGTCTGGGACTCCTTGAAAGCTCAGGGCCTATGGTCGCGGGAAGAGTCGCTTCTCCCGATAAACATTTTGGAACTAAGAGCTATATTCAATGCGCTCCTGGCTTGGCCTCAGCTAGCGGAAGCCAGGTTCATAAGATTTCAGTCGGACAACATAACGACTGTTGCGTACATCAATCATCAGGGGGGAACAAAGAGTTCCCTAGCGATGAAGGAAGTAACCAAGATAATCCAATGGGCAGAGAATCACTCCTGCCATCTATCTGCTATTCACATCCCAGGAGTAGACAACTGGGAGGCGGACTATTTGAGTCGTCAGACTTTCCATCCGGGGGAGTGGGAACTCCATCCGGAGGTCTTTGCTCAGTTAACCCAATTATGGGGCATTCCAGACATGGATCTAATGGCGTCCCGTCAGAACTTCAAGATACCTTGCTACGGGTCCAGATCCAGGGATCCCAAGGCGACTCTAGTGGATGCATTAGTGGCGCCTTGGTCGTTCAACCTAGCATATGTGTTTCCACCGTTTCCTCTCCTTCCCAGGCTCATAGCCAGGATCAAACAGGAGAAGGCCTCGGTGATTCTGATAGCTCCTGCGTGGCCACGCAGGACTTGGTATGCAGACCTGGTGAATATGTCATCGGCTCCACCATGGAGGCTACCTTTGAGACAGGATCTTCTAGTACAAGGTCCATTCGAACATCCAAATCTAGTTTCTCTGCAGCTGACTGCTTGGAAATTGAACGCTTGATTTTATCCAAGCGTGGGTTTTCAAATTCTGTGATAGATACTCTGGTCCAAGCCAGAAAACCTGTGACTAGAAAGATTTACCATAAAATATGGAAAAGATATATCTGTTGGTGTGAATCCAAAGGATTCTCTTGGAGTAAGATTAAAATTCCAAAGATTCTCTCCTTTCTCCAAGAAGGTTTGGATAAAGGGTTGTCAGCTAGTTCTCTAAAAGGACAGATTTCTGCATTATCCGTCTTGTTGCACAAACGACTGGCAGCTTTGCCAGATGTACAAGCTTTTGTTCAGGCTTTGGTTAGAATCAAGCCTGTTTACAGACCCATGACTCCTCCTTGGAGTCTAAATTTAGTTCTTTCAGTTCTTCAAGGGGTTCCGTTTGAACCTTTACATTCCATAGATATTAAGTTATTATCTTGGAAAGTTCTGTTTTTGGTTGCTATTTCTTCTGCTAGAAGAGTTTCTGAATTATCTGCTTTGCAGTGTAATCCACCATATCTGGTTTTTCATTCAGATAAGGTTGTTTTGCGTACTAAGCCTGGTTTTCTTCCAAAAGTTATTTCCAACAAGAACATCAACCAGGAAATAGTTGTTCCTTCTTTGTGTCCGAATCCAGTTTCAAAGAAGGAACGTTTATTACACAATTTAGATGTTGTTCGTGCTTTAAAGTTCTATTTAGAAGCAACAAAAGATTTTAGACAAACCTCATCTTTGTTTGTCGTTTACTCTGGTAAGAGGAGAGGTCAAAAAGCTACTGCTACCTCTCTCTCTTTCTGGCTGAAAAGCATTATCCGCTTGGCTTATGAGACTGCCGGACGGCAGCCTCCTGACCGTATCACAGCTCACTCTACTAGGGCTGTGGCTTCCACATGGGCCTACAAGAACGAGGCTTCTGTTGACCAGATATGTAAGGCAGCAACTTGGTCTTCTCTGCACACTTTTGCCAAATTCTACAAATTTGATACTTTTGCTTCTTTGGAGGCTATTTTTGGGAGAAAGGTTTTGCAAGCCGTGGTGCCTTCCGTTTAGGTAACCTGATTTGCTCCCTCCCTTCATCCGTGTCCTAAAGCTTTGGTATTGGTTCCCACAAGTAATGGATGACGCCGTGGACCGGACACAGCAATGTTGGAGAAAACAGAATTTATGCTTACCTGATAAATTACTTTCTCCAACGGTGTGTCCGGTCCACGGCCCGCCCTGGTTTTTTAATCAGGTTGAAAATTTTTTCTTTATACACTACAGTCACCACGGCACCCTATAGTTTCTCCTTTTTCTCCTAACCGTCGGTCGAATGACTGGGGGGCGGAGCCAGAGGGGGAGCTATATGGACAGCTCTTGCTGTGTGCTCTCCTTGCCTTTCCCTGTGGGGGAGAATATTTCCCACAAGTAATGGATGACGCCGTGGACCGGACACACCGTTGGAGAAAGTAATTTATCAGGTAAGCATAAATTCTGTTTTTATCACTATTTGTTTTTTGTTTTTTTTTGGTCACGCATTGGGTTAAGGAATCTCTTTAACCAATTTTTGTTTTACCCAAAGCAGAGTATAAGAAAATAAGAACTGGAAGTTAAACACATCATTTTCCTTCTTTGGGCTTAATTAACACTATTGTATTATTTCACACATCACTCTCTAAAACAAGTATATGAACTAAAGACCAACTTAATAAATTAATCAAGACACGCAAAAAAAAAAAAAAAAAAAAAAGTCACCACACATTCCACAACATATTTATTGTTATTATATAACCTTCATACATGGTTGAAGTGTAGTTCACTTAGATATAAGTGTTTTTTTCACTGTTTGTACTTATTTCACTTGGTATATTCACACTATTTTATTGACTTGCTTATGGAAAAATACTTACAAATTAACCAACATTCTTTGAAAATGCCTGCTAAACCTAGAGAGAAAAAAGGCAAGGGAGCAGATGTGAGTTCTGATTTTAGTGATTCCTCAGCTATTTCGCTAGATAATCAGACCCTGATATCACAACTCAGTAATTTATTCACACCTCAGTTTGAAATAATTAAAAAGGAATTGAATGTTATATCGTTAGAACTTAATACCCTTAGCTCAGAAGTGAAACAATTTGCCACAAGGATGACAGAGGCAGAAGGTAGGATATCCGACTTAGAGGATATAATCAACAAACAAGAAACTCTGTTAAATAAGCAACAAGTTCAAATTCAAAATATTGAGGTACGTCTAGAGGAGCAAGAAGATCGCTCTAGACGTAACAATATCAGAGTAGTAGGTATTCCTGAATCACCAGAATATATGAGAATCTGATTGAGTTTACATCACTAACCCTACCCCAGGCTCCAGGATTCCCCCAGCATAGCTTACCCTTATCTATTGAGAGAGGTCTGTCCTGAGATCTGCCATTATCATTTCTAACATTAAAGCTCCCTCTATTTCTTTACTTTATAGTATCATGTTGACTTAACAAAGTGATTCTTTGTTAGAAAACCTTACTGAGAAATGGAGATTAATAATCCCTAGGATTGATCAAGATAAAGTAAGAAATAGTTGTAAGTTAGTCAATAAACTCCATATACCAATGAGCTGGAAAGAGAGTCATATGAAACTACTGCATAATTTTTATTATACTCCTCAGAAAATGTCTAAAATATATCCAAATTCAACTTTTTCATGTCCCCGCTGTCTTTATATCAATGCAGATATACTACATATGTTTGTATCTTGTCCTAAGATCGATCAATTTTGGAAAAAGGTTGCTTTCTGGTTCAACAGATTATACGGAGCAAACGTCCATTTCAATGTAGATACTATCTTTTTTTTTAAAATACTAGCCGCGAAACTTCCCAGCAAAAAAAAAGCTTAAATGTAATTATTATACTTGTTAGACATTTAATACTTACTAACTGGAAAGTTAGAAGAATGCTGGGTTTCTCATTATTTATCAAAGAAATCCAGATGCAAATAATTTTTGAATCCTTTCATCTGAGAGAAGCAGGTGAAAATGAAATTAGGAAGTTTCTATTGAAATGGCTTCCAATAATTAAGATACTCTCGGAAAGTATTCAAAAAGCTATTTTAACACCATTTCTAAGTTCAGATAGCTTTAGTGACCTAGTATTACTAGGTGATTTCCCTGTAGATTGGATAAGGGGCTATAGAGACTCATAATAGTCTGTCTATTCAATTATAGCAATGAGGACAAAGCCCTTTCGGATGACATGGGGAAGTGAGAGGGGTTTTCTCCTTGTTTTTTTTTTTTTTTCCCTTTTTCTTCCTCTTTCTTTTTCCTTTTTTTCTTTCTTTTTTTTTTTGCTTATAATAAAAAATATGCCATAAGTGTTAAATGCAGGTTTAGCAACATTTATGTTATAAGGCTCAAGATTATGTGAAAGTGGAGAAAAAATAGTTTTTCTTTGTTGTACAAGTTCGTTGTTTTGTATTTTGGATTTTTTCTTTGTAATCTTATTTGAATCCACTTAAGATGAGGCCCTGCGTGGCGTCTTGACTATTATAATATTGTACAACTAATAACACTTTTGGCTATCCAAATAAACAAATAATAATAAAAAAAAAAAAAAGGTAAGCCTGATTACAGTGATTTAATAACGATTATTTTTTCAAATTACTGAAATATAAGACGTTTGCTGGGAGTGCTTAAACGTTTTTTATATGCTTTTTGGTGATAAAACTTTATTGGGGCCCAGTTTTTCCACATGGTTGGCTAAAATTTGCCTAGGGATAGTTTTGTTAGGCCTCTCACTGTGTAGACAGGAGTGGGAGTGGCCTAATTTCACGCCTAAATGCGCATTAGCTTTTGCAGACTGAGACATCCAGTTTCCTTGAAAGAGTTCCCTGAATGCTTAGGACCTCTCTGAAGGGTTTTGGTGCTTTCCAAAGTCGTTTGTATGGCAAGGTAGGGCCACAGCAGAGCTGTGGCAGTTTGTTGTGACTGTTAAAAAAACATCTATTTCTTTTTTTTTTATCCGTTTTTGAAACTAAGGGGTTAATCATCCATTTGCAAGTGGGTGCAATGCTCTGTTAGCCTATTATACACACTGTAAAAATTTCGTTTGATTTACTGCTTTTTTTAACTGTTTTTCAAATTCTGACCTTTTTTTTATTTTTCTTAAAGGCACAGTACCGTTTTTATTTTTTGCTTGTTAACTTTCTGTAAAGTGTTTTCCAAGCATTGCTAGTCTGTTTAAACATGTCTGACATAGAGGAAACTCCTTGTTCATTATGTTTAGAAGCCATGGTGGAACCCCCTCTTAGAATGTGTACCAAATGTACTGATTTCACTTTAAGTTATAAAGACCATATTCTGTCTTTAAAAGATTTATCACCAGAGGAATCTGACAAGGGGGAAGTTATGCCGACTAACTCGCCCCACGTGTCAGAGCCTTTGACTCCCGCTCAAGGGACTCACGCTCAAGAGGCGCCAAGTACATCTAGCGCGCCCATGGCGTTTACTTTACAAGACATGGCGGCAGTCATGTATAATACACTGTCAGCGGTATTATCCAGACTACCTGGGTTACGAGGAAAGCGAGACAGCTCTGGGGTTAGAAGAAATACAGAGCACTCTGACGCTTTAGTAGCTATGTCTGATACCCCCTCACAATATGCAGAAGCTGAGGAAGGAGAGCTTCTTTCTGTGGGTGATGTTTCTGACTCAGGGAAGATGATTCAACCTGATTCTGATATGGCAACATTTAAATTAAAGCTTGAACACCTCCGCGTGTTGCTCAGGGAGGTTTTAGCTACTCTGAATGACTGCGACACCATTGCAGTGCCAGAGAAATTGTGCAGATTGGATAAATACTATGCAGTGCCTGTTTACACTGATGTTTTTCCAATACCTAAAAGGTTTTCAGAAATTATTACTAAGGAATAGGATAGACCAGGTGTACCGTTCTCTCCCCCTCCTATTTTTAAGAAATTGTTTCCAATAGATGCCACCACACTTATGGCAAACGGTCCCTAAGGTGGAGGGAGCAGTTTCTACCCTAGCTAAGCGTACTACTATCCCCGTCGAGGACAGTTGTGCTTTCTTAGATCCAATGGATAAAAAGTTAGAGGGTTACCTTAAGAAAATGTTTATTCAACAAGGTTTTATTCTACAGCCTCTTGCATGCATTGCCCCAGTCACTGCTGCGGCGGCCTTCTGGTTTGAGTCTCTGGAAGAAGCTTTACAGGTAGAGACCCCATTGGACGATATACTTGACAAGCTTAAGCTAGCCAATTCATTTGTTTCTGATGCCATTGTTCATTTGACTTAACTAACGGCTAAGAATTCTGGTTTTGCTATTCAGGCGCGTAGGGCGCTATGGCTTAAATCATGGTCAGCTGACGTTACTTCAAAGTCTAAGCTTCTTAATATTCCCTTCAAGGGGCAGACCCTATTTGGGCCTGGTTTGAAGATCATTTCTGATATCACGGGAGGAAAAGGTCATGCCCTCCCTCAGGACAGGTCTAATAAATCAAGGGCCAAACAGACTAATTTTCATGCCTTTTGAAACTTTAAGACGAGCGCGGCATCAACTTCCTCTAATACAAAACAAGAGGGAACTTTTGCCCAGTCCAAATCGGTCTGGAGACCTAACCAGGCTTGGAACAAAGGTAAGCAGGCCAAAAAGCCTGCTGCTGCCTCTAAGACAGCATGAAGGATTGACCCCCGATCCAGTAATGGATCTAGTAAGGGGCAGACTTTCTCTCTTCGCCCAGGCTTGGGCAAGAGATGTCCAGGATCCCTGGGCGTTGGAAATTGTATCCCAGGGATATCTTCTGGACTTCAAAGCTTCCCCTCCAAAAGGGAGATTTCACCTTTAACAATTATCTACAAACCAGATAAAAAGAGAGGCATTCTTACATTGTGTTCAAGACCTCCAAGGTATGGAAGTGATCCACCCAGTTCCAAAGGAGGAACAGGGACAAGGCTTCTATTCAAATCTGTTTGTGGTTCCCAAGAAAGAGGGAACCTTCAGACCAATCTTAGATCTCAAGATCCTAAACAAATTTCTCAGGGTCCCATCATTCAAGATGGAGACTATTCGTACCATCCTACCTATGATCCAGGAGGGTCAATACATGACTACAGTGGATTTAAAGGATGCTTATCTTCACATTCCGATACACAAAGATCATCATCGGTTTCTCAGGTTTGCCTTCCTGGACAGGCATTACCAGTTTGTAGCTCTTCCCTTTGGGTTAGCTACAGCTCCAAGAATCTTTACGAAGGTTCTGGGGTCACTTCTGGCGGTCCTAAGGCCGCGGGGCATAGCAGTGGCCCCTTATTTAGACGACATTCTGATACAGGCGACAAATTTCCAAATTGCCAAGTCTCATACGGACATAGTTCTGGCATTTCTGAGGTCGCACGGGTGGAAAG
Organism: Bombina bombina; assembly: GCF_027579735.1. NCBI lineage: Eukaryota > Metazoa > Chordata > Amphibia > Anura > Bombinatoridae > Bombina > Bombina bombina. Next base: position 323,537,628 of record NC_069500.1, on the reverse strand, counting down.
TGAATGAAGAGAAGAGTTCTCTATCCCCTCTCACAAGAGTTTCCTTTCTGGGAACTCTGACAGATTCTGTAGAAATGAGTTGAGGTTATCAAAACTTCTAAATTCTTGCCGTGTTCTTTATTCTACTTCTCGCCCTTTGGTGGCTCAGTGTATGGAAGTAATCGGCTTAATGGTAGCGGCAATGGACATAGTGCCGTTTGCCCGCCTACATCTCAGACCGCTGCAACTCTGCATGCTCAGTCAGTGGAATGGGGATTACACAGATTTGTCCCCTCTACTAAATCTGGATCAAGAGACCAGGGATTCTCTTCTCTGGTGGCTATCTCGGGTCCATCTGTCTAAAGGTATGACCTTTCGCAGGCCAGATTGGACAATAGTAACAACAGATGCCAGCCTTCTAGGCTGGGGGGCAGTCTGGAACTCCCTGAAGGCTCAGGGATCGTGGTTTCAGGAGGAGACGCTCCTTCCAATAAACATTCTGGAACTAAGAGTGATATTCAATGCTCTTCAGGCTTGGCCTCAGCTAGCGACAATGAGGTTCATCAGATTTCAGTCGGACAACATCACGACTGTGGCTTACATCAACCATCCAGGGGGAACAAGGAGATCCCTAGCGATGTTGGAAGTTTCAAAGATAATTCGTTGGGCAGAGATTCACTCTTGCCACCTATTAGCTATCCATATCCCAGGTGTAGAGAACTGGGAGGCGGCTTTTCTAAGTCGACAGACTTTTCATCCGGGGGAGTGGGAACTCCATCCGGAGGTGTTTGCACAATTGGTTCAACGTTGGGGCAAACCAGAACTGGATCTCATGGCGTCTCGCCAGAACGCCAAACTTCCTTGTTACGGATCCAGGTCCAGGGATCCCAAGGCAACGCTGATAGATGCTCTAGCAGCGCCTTGGTCCTTCAACCTGGCTTATGTGTTTCCACCGTTTCCTCTGCTCCCTCGTCTGATTGCCAAAATCAAGCAGGAGAGAGCATCAGTGATTTTGATAGCACCTGCGTGGCCACGCAGGACTTGGTATGCAGATCTGGTGGACATGTCATCCCTTCCACCATGGACTCTGCCTCTGAGACAGGACCTTCTACTTCAGGGTCCTTTCAACCATCCAAATCTAATTTCTCTGAGACTGACTGCCTGGAGATTGAATGCTTGATTTTATCAAAGCGTGGCTTCTCCGAGTCAGTCATTGATACCGTAATTCAGGCACGAAAGCCTGTCACCAGGAAAATCTATCATAAGATATGGCGTAAATATCTTTATTGGTGTGAATCCAAGGGTTACTCATGGAGTAAAGTCAGGATTCCCAGGATATTATCTTTTCTCCAAGAAGGATTGGAAAAGGGATTGCCAGCTAGTTCCTTAAAGGGACAGATTTCTGCTCTGTCTATTCTTTTGCACAAGCGTCTGGCGGATGTTCCAGACGTTCAGGCGTTTTGTCAGGCTTTAGTTAGAATCAAGCCTGTGTTTAAACCAGTTGCTCCGCCATGGAGTTTAAATTTGGTTCTTAAAGTTCTCCAAGGGGTTCCGTTTGAACCTCTTCATTCCATAGATATCAAGCTTTTATCTTGGAAAGTTCTGTTTTTGGTAGCTATTTCCTCGGCTCGTAGAGTTTCCGAGTTATCTGCCTTACAGTGTGATTCCCCTTATCTGATCTTCCATGCAGATAAGGTAGTTTTGCGTACCAAACCTGGGTTTTTACCTAAGGTGGTATCTAATAAGAATATCAATCAGGAGATTGTTGTTCCGTCATTGTGTCCTAATCCTTCTTCAAAGAAGGAACGTCTATTATACAATCTTGACGTGGTTCGTGCTTTAAAGTTTTTTTTACAAGCTACTAAAGATTTTCGTCAAACATCTGCTTTGTTTGTTGTCTACTCTGGACAGAGGAGAGGCCAAAAGGCTTTGGCAACTTCTCTTTCGTTTTGGCTAAGAAGTATAATGCGCTTAGCTTATGAGACTGATGGCCAGCAGTCTCCTGAAAGGATTACAGCTCATTCTACTAGAGCTGTTGCTTCCACATGGGCTTTTAAAAATGAGGCTTCTGTTGAACAGATTTGCAAGGCGGCGACTTGGTCTTCGCTTCATACTTTTTCAAAGTTTTATAAATTTGATACTTTTGCTTCTTCGGAGGCTATTTTTGGGAGAAAGGTTTTACAGGCAGTGGTACCTTTCGTTTAAGTACCTGCCTTGTCCCTCCCTTCATCCGTGTACTTTAGCTTTGGTATTGGTATCCCACAAGTAATGGCTGATCTGTGGACTGGATACACCTTACCAGAGAAAACCTAATTTATGCTTACCTGATAAATTTATTTATCTTGTGGTGTATCCAGTCCACGGCCCGCCCTGTCATTTTAAGGCAGGTATATTTTATTTTTAAACTACTACACCACTGCACCCTATGGTTTCTCCTTTCTCTTGCTTGTCTTCGGTCGAATGACTGGAGGTGGCAGTTAGGGGAGGAGCTATATAGACAGCTCTGCTGTGGGTGATCCTCTTGCAGCTTCCTGTTGGGAAGGAGAATATCCCACAAGTAATGGATGATCCGTGGACTGGATACACCACAAGAGAAATAAATTTATCAGGTAAGCATAAATTATGTTTTCCCTATTCAGCTTACTATGAAATATCATGAGAGTTAAGTCAAATCTCATGAGATCACATTAAAAGAGTTCATGACCTCAGCACTGCTGATGCTGATTGGCTGCTGTTCATTTCTTCATTTTTTTTTATTTTTTTTTACCTGCAGCTCAGTATAACTTTTTACACAGAACTTACTCTGCTGAGCTGAGGAGATTGTGAGGTAAAATATCTTCCTTTTTTACATAGAGATGCTCAGGTGATATTTACCTGTCAGCTTTTTACAGTTATACTGCATCAGTTTCAAGTGATTTAGCATATGAGTATTATGTCCCTTTAAGTATATAGGCAGGGCAGTCAGCTGGGTCCACTAAATTAGTTGAATGCCAAGTCAAAGAAAATTTAAAAGGCCAATTGGAAAGTTAGATTCTGAACAGGTCAGGGCAAAATAAGTTAAAAAAACAGACAGTAAAATTTGTAGGAGGTCGAAGCTATGGCAAACGACAGCTATAAATTTAAGAATAATAGCAAGTATTGATAAGGATTTAACATCATATGGCAATTAACAAAACATTATAAGTAAGACATTGAGAATAACATTACAATAAATGCAAGAATTATTTAACAACCTAAAATCATATGCTCAATATACATATACACATACCAAAAGAGAGTTACAGGAGATGAGAAAGCACCAGAATGCAGTGAATAGTTTGCAGATGAACAGGGACTCTATTCACATACCTCTACCTCAAATTATCACATTTCCCTCATTCGAAACCCACATGATTAGCTTATTCTCCCCTCTCTCTGTACATGTTGCAGTCATATACCAACCCCCTGGCTCCTCAACTCAATTTCTAGATCACTTGGCTGCCTGGCTACCTTATTTCCTTTCCTCAGACACCCCTGCCCTCATTCTTGGCGACTTCAACATCCCTCTTGAGAATCCCACTGCCTCATCTGCAAAACAACTTCTGCAACTCACTTCCTCTTTCGGTCTGTCACAATGGACTGATTCTCCCACTCACAAAGACGGTCACTCTCTTGACCTGATCTTTAGCTATCAATGCACTCTCTCAAACTTTACAAACTCCCCTTTTCCTCTTTCTGACCACCATCTCCTTACTTGCAACATATCATTCCTCCCTACAACTTTCCCTCCTTCTACTCCTCACACCGAACTTCACAGAAGCATTATGTCATTAGATCAACAACAACTTGCTAATTCCCTCAAACCTCTCCTCTCATCCTTCTCCTCCTTTTCCTGCCTTGAACAATCTATCTGCCACTATAATTCCACCCTTATATCCGTCCTTGACAATCTCGCCTCTCTTACCATAGCTCGGAAATCACACACTCATCCTCAGCCCTGGCATACTCCTCTGACACGTTACCTACGCAGATGTTCCCGTACTGCTGAGCGGCACTGATCTCGGAGTTCAGCTGATTTTCTTCATTACAAATTCATCTTGAACTCCTGCTATTCTGCTTTTAATCTCCATAAGCAACACTACTTCTCTACTCTTATCTCTAATGTTTCTTCAAACCCAAAACATCTGTTCTCCACTTTCAATACTCTCCTCCACCCTCCCCCACCTCCTAATACAACTTCTCTGCCAGCTCAAGACTTTGCCAGCCACTTCAGTAACAAAATCGACTACATCAGAAATGAAATCAGCTCTCAACATAATTCCATCCTCCCCCCCTCAAATGCTCTCACTCAAACACAACCCACATAACCTTAAACTTAGCTCATTCTCCCCTGTTACTGAGGAAGACGTTTTGGCACTTATACTGCGCTCTCACCTCACTATCTGTCCCCTTGACCCTATCCCCTAACAGCTACTCCCCTTCCTCTCTGCTACCACACATTTTCAACCTCTCCCTTAGCACCAGTATATTTCCCTCATCGCTGAAACATGCACTGGTCACACCTATCCTCAAAAAACCTTCCCTTGATCCTACCTCCCCATCCAACTACCGCCCTATTTCCCTCCTCCCTCTTGCCTCAAAGCTTCTCGAAAAACTAGTATATGCACGCCTATCCCATTTCCTTACGTTAAACTCCCTTTTTGACCCACTGCAATTTGGATTTCGTCCCCATCACTCCACAGAGACAGCTGTTGTTAAGGTTACCAACAACCTACTTACAACAAAATCTCTCTGCTTATTCTACTTAATCTGTCCGCAGCCTTTGACACTGTTGACCACCCTCTTTTGCTCCAAACCCTCAAATCCTTAGGCATCTGTGACACAGCTCTTTCATGGCTCTCTTCCTACCTGTCAAACCATACCTTTAGTGTAGCCTTCTCTGGGGCCTCCTCTGCCCCATCATCACTTTATGTCGGAGTACCACAAGGATCTGTCCTTGGTCCCCTTCTCTTCTCAATCTACATGTCATCACTAGGTTCCCTAATAAAGTCCCATGGTTTACAATATCATTTGTATGCCGATGACACCCAAATCTACTTCTCTGCACCAGACCTATCTCCTTCCTTGCTAACCCGTGTCACTAACTGTCTTTCTCACATCTCTTCCTGGATGTCCTCTCACTACCTCAAGCTAAATCTCTCCAAAACTAAGCTCCTTATTTCCCCCCCTTCTTCAAAAATCTCCACCCCCAATCTCTCTATAACTGTCGACAACTCCATCATTACCCCTACCCCGCATGCCCGATGTCTCAGGGTCACATTTGACTTAGATCTTTCTTTCACTCCTCACATTCAGTCCTTGGCTAAAGCCTGCCGCTTCCACCTTAAAAACATCTCTAAAATTAGACACTTCCTTACACAAGACACAACTAAGATTTTAATCCACTCTCTCATTCTTTCCCACTTCGATTACTGCAACTCTGTCCTCTCTGGTCTCCCCACCTGCCGCCTAGTACCTTTACAATCCATAATGAATGCCTCTGCCAGACTCATCTTCCTTACACATCACTCTTTATCTGCTGCACCTCTCTTCCAATCCCTTCACTGGCTTCCTCTTGCCTCTAGGATCAAACACAAAATTCTCACTCTGACATACAAAGCCCTCAATTGCACTGCTCCCCCTATATCTCAGACCTTGTCTCTAGATACTCTCCCTCCCGTCCCCTTCGCTCTGCTCATGACCTTCTACTCTCCTCCTCTCTGGTTACCTCATCGCACTCCCGTTTACAGGACTTCTCCAGACTGGCTCCCATCTTGTGGAACTCTCTGCCTCGCTCCACAAGACTCTCCCCTAGTTTTGAAAGCTTCAAGAGCTCCCTAAAGACTCTACTGTTCAGGGATGCATACATCTTATGCTAACCTTTCTTTATACCAGTTCCACTCCTCCATTGCTATCCCCTGAACACCCTTAGCATGTAAGCCTAAGAGTCCAGCTGTTTGTAGATCACTTTCTTAAGAGTTAACTACAACAGTGCAACTCTTGGCAGGGCCCTCTACCCATTTGATCCCTATAATTGTTTTGTTGTACTCCCCCTTTGTTTATAGCGCTGCAGAATCTGTTGGCGCTCTACAAATAACTGATAATAATAATAAATTACAGAAGAATAATTAAAATATATCAATAAAGGAATTTCAAGGGAGACTTTTTAAGACCATAAACACTATGCCAAGAGAGAAAGCCCTGGGATCAAATAGATTGCCAGTGGAGTTCTATTGAATTTTAATACATAAGGTGATAGATAAATCCACTTTATTAAGTTTATAATGCTTATGCTGGAAAAGAACACAATATTTCTTCAAATTTTAAAGCAGTAAATATTGTACTTGTCTACAAACAAGATAACAACCCTATATTAGGTAGTTCACATAGATCCATTTTCCTTCTAAATTAATTTATAAGAGTCAAACTAAAATAATGGCTAATAGGCTTAAATAAATATTTCTAAAATGGCCCATGGAACTTTTTTGCAAACTGGGTACTGGCAGACAGCTGCCAGTACCCAAGATGGCCGCCAATAAGGCAGATGGGGAGGGTTAGAGAGCTGTTTTGTGGGGATCAGGGAGGTTGGAGGCTAAGAGGGGATGCTACACCACAGCATATGTAAATATGCTATAAAAAAATTAATTTTTTTTTAAAAACCTTTTATTTTAGTACTGGCAGACTTTCTGCCAGTACTTAAGATGGCGGGGACAATTGTGGGGTGGGGGAGGGAAGGGAGCTGTTTGGGAGGGATCAGGGGGTCTGATGTGTCAGGTGGAAGGCTGATCTCTACACTAAAGCTAAAATTAACCCTGCAAGCTCCCTACAAACTACCTAATTAACCCCTTCACTGCTAGCCATAATACACGTGTGATGCGCAGCAGCATTTAGCGGCCTTCTAATTACCAGAAAGCAACGCCAAAGTCATATAAGTCTGCTATTTCTGAACAAAGGGGATCCCAGAGAAGCATTTACAACCATTTGTGCCATAATTGCACAAGCTGTTTGTAAATAATTTCAGTGAGAAACCTAAAATTGCGAAAAAATGTAAGTTTTTTTTTAATTTGATCGCATTTGGCGGTGAAATGGTGGCATAAATAAATATACCAAAATGGGCCTAGATCAATACTTTGGGTTGTCTACTACACTACACTTAAGCTAAAATTATCTTTACAAGCTCCTTACATGCTCCCTAATTAACCCCTTCACTGCTGGGCATAAAACACGTGTGGTGCGCAGTCGCATTTAGCAGCCTTCTAATTAACAAAAAGCAATGCCAAAGCTATATAAGTCTGCTATTTCTGAACAAAGGGGATCCCAGAGAAGCATTTACAACCATTTATGCCATAATTGCATAAATTGTTTGTAAATAATGTCTGTGAGAAACCTAAAGTTTGTGAAAAAGTGAACAATTTTTTTTTATTTGATCGCATTTGGCGGTGAAATGGTGGCATGAAATATACCAAAATGGGCCTAGATCAATACTTTGGGATGTCTTCTAAAAAAAATATATATACATGTCAAGGGATATTCAGGTATTCCTGACAGATATCAGGGTTTCAATGTAACTAGCGCTCATTTTGAAAAAAAGTGGTTTTGAAATAGCAAAGTGCTTCTTGTATTTATATTCCTATAACTTGCAAAAAAAGCAAAGAACATGTTAAAGGGACACTCAATCAAAATTAAACTTTAATGATTCAGATAGAGCATGCCATTTCAAAAAACTTTCCAATTTACTTACATTATCTAAATGTGCACAGTCTTTTTATATTTAAACTTTTTGAGTCACCAGCTCCTACTGAGCATGTGCAAGAATAAGTGTGTATGCATTTGTGAATGGCTGATGGCTGTCACATGGTATGTGTATGCATTTATGAATGGCTGATGGCTGTCACATGGTACAGGGGGAATGAAAAAAATTGTCAGAAAAAAAATCTACTACTCATTTGAAGTTCAGACTAAGTGCTATTGCATTGTCTTGTTATCTTGCATTTGTTGATTATGCAAATCTACTGTGTTGACTGGTCCTTTAACATTGGGTATTTCTAAACTCAGGACAAAATTTAGAAACTATTTAGCATGGTTGTTTTTTGGTGGTTGTGGATGTGTAACAGATTTTGGGGGTCAAAGTTAGAAAAAGTGTGTTTTTTTTCCATTTTTTCCTCATATTTTATAATATTTTTAATAATAAATTATAAGATATGATGAAAATAATGGTATCTTTAGAAAGTCCATTTAGTGGCGAGAAAAACGGTATATAATATGTGTGGGTACAGTAAATGAGTAAGAGGAAAATTACAGCTAAACACAAACACCGCAGAAATGTAAAAATAGCCCTGGTCCTTAAGGGAAAGAAATTGAAAAATGGCCTTGGTCCTTAAGGGGTTAAAAAAAAACCTAGAAATTTGACTGTGAAATAATAGCAGTCGGTTTCCTTCACACGTGTGCGTTTCAGGGCCTGCCAGGGCACAGTGTCACACCAGTGCAACTCATATCTGGTGTAACAGTAGTGTACATTTAAAAAAAAATAATACAATTTTGACTGTAATAGATTGAATAGCAGTTAGTTGTCTGCAAGCGTGTGTGTCAGGCCTACAGCGTCTACTCTGCCAACTTCTGCCATTGCACAGTGCCACTCATATCTGTTGTCACAGTAGCTTGCACGCATAGTACCACTAATCGAAAAAAAAATGACAGGCAGAGGCAAGCCACCCCGCAGAGGCCGTCGTGGTCGTGGTGCTGTGATTCGCTTTGGCCCTAGAATAATGCCCAGTGTTCAGAGGCCTGAACTCGAAAAGTTCTGAGGACATAGTTGACTGGCTAACACAGGACACCCAATCTTCTACAGCTTCTGCTCGGAACCTTGACGCACCATCCTCCTCCAGCTTAGCTTCGGGCACCTCTCAAGTTACCACTCGCCCGCCTGCCGCCACCACCAACACTAGCACCACAGCCGCTTCACTTGATCTGTCAGCGGAGTTATTTACACATCAGTTGTAAGAAATGAGTGATGCGCAACCATTATTGCCAGAGGATGTAGATAACAGGGATATGTCTCAGTCAGGCAGCATTACACACATGGACGTACGGTGTGATGATGATGATGTTGTACCCGCTGCGGGAGTTTGGTCTGTCACTGTGAAGCGGGCGTAACCCTTACACTACCTGATCGATACAACATCATACCTGATGTTTTAAAGCACGTTATTCCAAACAATTTAGGAATGTTAGGTGATTTATGCCCTTTATGGATTAAAACCAGACTCTGCATCAACTATGTAATTTTCCATGGGAGTTTTGCCATGGATCCCCATCCGGCATGCCACAGTCCAGGTGTTAGTCCCCTTGAAACAACTTTTTCATCACTATTGTGGCCAGAAAGAGTCCCTGTGGGTTTTAAAATTCGCCTGCCTATTGAAGTCTGTGGGGGGTAGTTATCAACGTGTCTACTTTTCCTGCCTTCGCCGGCCCAATACGCCCGCCTAAGCTCGCCTCACATCACCGCCGCGGACCTGCAAAAATTTGCCTGTTATCAAAAAAGCTGTCAAAAAGCCGCGCACCAAGTACGGGGCGATGAGCAGCGGACTGTGAGAGTTATCACTTATCCGATCTCGCTGCTCTTCGGCTTTTTTACAGCTTTCTTGCTAGCGTGTCACTAAGCACCCACACTAAACTACACTGTTCTACCCCCTATACCGGCGCCCCCGGAGCCTCCCGCAACTAAATAAAGTTACTAACCCCTAAACCGCCACTCCTAGACCCCGCCGCAACTCTTATAAATGTATTAACCCCTAAACCGCCACTTCTAGACCCCGCCGCAACTCTTATAAATGTATTAACCCCTAAACCGCCGCTCCCGGACACCGCTGCCACCTACATTATACCTAGTAACCCCTATCCTGCCCCCCCTATACCGCCGCCCTCTATAATAAAGTTATTAACCCCTATCCTGCCGATCCCGCACCTCGCCGCAACTAAATAAATAGTTTAACCCCTAAACCGCCGCTCCCTGACCCCGCCGCAACCTATATTAAATTTATTAACCCCTATCCTGCCCCCCTACACCGTTGCCACCTATAATAAATGTATTAACCCCTATCCTGCCCCCCACTACACCGCCGCCACTGTAATAAAATTATTAACCCCTAAACCTAAGTCTAACACTAACCCTAACACCCCCTAACTTAAATATTAATTAAATAAATCTAAATAATATTTATATTATGAACTAAATTAATCCTATTTAAAACTAAATACTTGCCTTTAAAATAAACCCTAATATAGCTACAATATAAATAATAATTATATTGTAGCTATCTTAGGATTTATTTTTATTTTACAGGCAAATTTCAATTTATTTTAACTAGGTACAATAGCTATTAAATAGTTATTAACTATTTAATAGCTTACCTAGCTAAAATAAAGAGAAATTTACCTGTAAAATAAAAACTAACCTAAGTTACAATTACACCTAACGCTACACTATACTTAAATAAATTATTCCTATTTAAAACGAAATACTTACCTGTAAAATAAACCCTAAGATAGTTACAATGTAATTAATAATTACATTGTAGCTATTTTAGGAATTATATTTATTTTACAGGTAACTTTGTATTTATTTTAGCTAGTTAGAATAGTTATTAAATAGTTATTAACTATTTAATAACTACCTAGCTAAAAGAAATACAAAATTACCTGTAAAATAAATCCTAACCTAAGTTACAATTAAACCTAATACTACACTATCATTAAATAAATTAAATAAATTAACTACAAATAACTACAATTAAATACAATTACATAAACTAACTAAAGTACAAAAAATAAAAAAAGCTAAGTTACAAAAAATAAAAAAATAGGTTACAAACATTTAAAAAATATTACAACAATGTTAAGCTAATTACACCTAATCTAAGCCCCCTAATAAAATAACAAACCCCCCCAAAATAAAAAAATGCCCTACCCTATTCTAAATTAAAAAAGTTCAAAGCTCTTTTACCTTACCAGCCCTTAAAAGGGCCTTTTGTGGGGCATGCCCCAAAGAATTCAGCTCTTTTGCCTGTAAAAGAAAAATACAACCCCCCAACATTAAAACCCACCACCCACATACTCCTAATCTAACCCAAACCCCCTTAAAATAACCTAACACTAATCCCCTGAAGATCATCCTACCTTGAGTCGTCTTCACTCAGCCGAGCAGCGATGGAACCGAAGAGGAGATCCGGAGCGGCAGAAGTCATCATTCAAGGGACGCTGAAGAAATCTTCCATCCGATGAAGTGATCCTCCAGTCGGCGCTGAAGAAGTCTTCCATCCGGGCGATGTCATCTTCCAAGAGGCGCTGAAGAAGTCTTCTATCCAGGCGATGTCATCTTCCAAGCGGGGTCTTCAATCTTCATGCCGCCGACGCGGAACATCCTTCTTTACCGACGGACTACCGGCGAATGAAGGCTCCTTGGATCAGCCAATCGGATTGAACTTGAATCTGATTGGCTGATTCAATCAGCCAATCAGATTTTTCCTACCTTAATTCCGATTGGCTGATAGAATCCTATCAGCCAATCGGAATTGAAGGGATGCCATCTTGGATGACGTCCCTTAAAGGAGCCTTCATTTGTCGGTAGTCCGTCGGTAAAGAAGGATGTTCCGCGTCGGCGGGATGAAGATTGAAGACCCCGCTTTGAAGATGACATCGCCCGGATAGAAGACTTCTTCAGCGCCTCTTGGAAGATGACAACGCCCGGATGGAAGACTTCTTCAGCGCCAACTGGAGGATCACTTCATCGGATGGAAGATTTCTTCAGCGCCCCTTGGATGATGACTTCTGCCGCTCCGGACCTCCTCTTCGGTTCCATCGCTGCTCGGCTGAGTGAAGACGACTCAAGGTAGGATGATATTCAGGGGATTAGTGTTAGGTTATTTTAAGGGGGGTTTGGGTTAGATTAGGGGTATGTGGGTGGTGGGTTTTAATGTTGGGGGGGTGTATTTTTCTTTTACAGGCAAAAGAGCTGAATTCTTTGGGGCATGCCCCACAAAAGGCCCTTTTAAGGGCTGGTAAGGTAAAAGAGCTTTGAACTTTTTTAATTTAGAAAAGGGTAGGGCATTTTTTTATTTTGGGGGGTTTGTTATTTTATTAGGGGGCTTAGATTAGGTGTAATTAGCTTAACATTGTTGTAATATTTTTTAAATGTTTGTAACCTATTTTTTTTATTTTTTGTAACTTAGCTTTTTTTATTTTTTGTACTTTAGTTATTTTATGTAATTGTATTTAATTGTAGTTATTTGTAGTTAATTTATTTAATTTATTTAATGATAGTGTAGTGTTTAATTGTAACTTAGGTTAGGATTTATTTTACAGGTAATTTTGTATTTCTTTTAGCTAGGTAGTTATTAAATAGTTAATAACTATTTAATAACTATTCTAACTAGCTAAAATAAATATAAAGTTACCTGTAAAATAAATATAATTCCTAAAATAGCTACAATGTAATTATTAATTACATTGTAGCTATCTTAGGGTTTATTTTACAGGTAAGTAAAGTGTAATTAGCTTAAAATTGTTGTAATATTTTTTAAATGTTTGTAACCTATTTTTTTTATTTTTTTGTAACTTAGCTTTTTTTATTTTTTGTACTTTAGTTAGTTTATGTAATTGTATTTAATTCCTAAAATAGCTACAATGTAATTATTAATTACATTGTAGCTATCTTAGGGTTTATTTTACAGGTAAGTATTTAGTTTTAAATAGGAATAATTTATTAAAGTATAGTGTAGTGTTAGGTGTAATTGTAACTTAGGTTAGTTTTTATTTTACAGGTAAATTTCTCTTTATTTTAGCTAGGTAAGCTATTAAATAGTTAATAACTATTTAATAGCTATTGTACCTAGTTAAAATAAATTGAAAGATGCCTGTAAAATAAAAATAAATCCTAAGATAGCTACAATATAATTATTATTTATATTGTAGCTATATTAGGGTTTATTTTAAAGGTAAGTATTTAGTTTTAAATAGGATTAATTTAGTTCATAATAGAAATATTATTTAGATTTATTTAATTAATATTTAAGTTAGGAGGGTGTTAGGGTTAGTGTTAGACTTAGGTTTAGGGGTTAATAAATTTATTACAGTGGCGGCGGTGTAGTGGGGGGCAGGATAGGGGTTAATAAATTTATTATAGGTGGCGACGGTGTAGGGGGGGCAGATTAGGGGTTAATAAATTTAATATAGGTTGTGGCAGGGTCCGGGAGCGGCGGTTTAGGTGTTAAACTATTTATTTAGTTGCGGCGAGGTGCGGGATCGGCAGGATAGGGGTTAATAACTTTATTATAGAGGGCGGCGGTATAGGGGGGGCAGGATAGGGGTTACTAGGTATAATGTAGGTGGCGGTGGGCTCCGGGAGCGGCGGTTTAGGGGTTAAACTATTTAGTTGCGGCGAGGTGCGGGATCGGCAGGATAGGGGTTAATAACTTTATTATAGAGGGCGGCGGTATAGGGGGGGCAGGATAGGGGTTGCTAGGTATAATGTAGGTGGCGGTGGGCTCCGGGAGCAGCGGTTTAGGGGTTAAACTATTTATTTAGTTGCGTCGAGGTGCGGGATCGGCAGGATAGGGGTTAATAACTTTATTATAGAGGGCGACGGTATAGGGGGGCAGGATAGGGGTTACTAGGTATAATGTAGGTGGCGGTGGGCTCCGGGAGCGGCGGTTTAGGGGTTAATACATTTATTATAGTTGCGGCGGGGTCAGGGAGCGGCGGTTTAGGGGTTAATATGTATAGAGTAGCTTGTGGTGGGCTCCGGGAGCGGCGGTTTAGGGGGTAATAACTTTATTTAGTTGCGGCGGTGTAGGGGGGCAGATTAGGGGTGTTTAGACTCGGGGTACATGTTAGGGTGTTAGGTGTAGACAGCTCCCATAGGAATCAATGGGATATCTGGCAGCAGTGAACTTGTACTTTCGCTATGGTCAGACTCCCATTGATTCCTATGGGATCCGCCGCCTCCAGGGTGGCGGTTTGAAAACCAGGTACGCTGGGCCGGAAAAGTGCCGAGCGTACCTGCTAGTTTTTTGATAACTAGCAAAAGTAGTCAGATTGTGCCGAACTTGTGTGCGGAACATCTGGAGTGACGTAAGAATCGATCTGTGTCGGACTGAGTCCGGCGGATCGAAGTTTACGTTACAAAATACTACTTTTGCCGGTCTCTAGCCTTTGATAACTAAGGCGAATCAGCCTCGCCACAAATACGCTGCGGAATTCCAGCGTATTTGAGGTTGACGGCTTGATAACTAGGCCCCTATGGCGGTTCGCCCGTTCGCAAACAATTGCGGAAGTTCGCCGTTTGCGAACGGAAAATTTTATGTTCACAACATCACTACAGAATATGTATTTAAAACTATAAAAACATGTCTGCCTTATGTTTGGGTATAATAGCTGGATGTAATCATATCTCACTTTCCTGGACTGGTTTGCCTAATTTGCTTTGATATTTTACTTTGTGAAGCATGGGTTGATCTTGCTTTAATATTAGTTACAAGAGGAGATGATTAAGATAAACACAGATGTTAACTCCCTACAATATGAGATAAAGTGACTAAAATGTACGTTTTTAAGTAAAAGTGAGTTCACAATAAACGCATAACGTGTGTACGCGTGTATATATATATATTTACATACACATTAGCAATGATGTACATCAGCCACATATAACCTATGCTGCTGTGTAATAATGAGTTTAGGGGAGAAGAAAGCAGTGGTGTCACTAGAAATGAAATGGGGGACACTTCCAGGATGCCCTCTGGTAGTTTTAGGGTGTGGCGGCAGTGTGATGGTAGGACAGACATGTCATGAGCAGGCCAGATGGAGTTTGGGGGAAGCAAGGGGCGATCACCATTGGGGAGGGCACATGGGGGCCAGCTATTATGCCCCCTCTGGTGATGTCACTGGAAGAAAGTGACAGATGAATTACTTGAAAAATTGAGAAGCATACTGCAAATTACTTAAAACTTCCCAGTTTACTTTGTTTAATATAGAATGCTGTATTTGACTTTACTACAAAAGTAGTCTGTAAACGGGGTAGATATTATATATAATCTCAGGGGTATCTTCACTCACACTTGGAAAAGTCAGCAACAAGGGTGCCAGATCAAAATATATCAAAAATATATATAAAAATGAAGCAAAGAACTGCACTCACTGGATTATCAAGTGTCAAACATCAAAAATGTAATTCATATCAGTGATGTTTCGTAGCCAAGGACCCCTTCCACATACTATATATATATATATATATATATATATATATATATATATATATATATATATATATATATATATGTATATATATATATATAAAAAAATAAATATATATATAAAGAGGAGACACCAGGCTGGAATTATAAAGGGTTAAGAGTGAGTGCATGGGTATGTTGGATTATATATACAGTATATATATTATATATATATATTTCTCCATCTTGTGGCAAATTAGGATACTGTCAGGATCCCTGACTTACCCGGCCACCGCCGCGGCTTGTACTGGGCCTCCGACCGCTCATCCTGGCCACCGTTGCGGGGAAGACAGGCCCCTGTAGTCTGTCTCGGCATCCCACGTGAATAGACGCCGAGACCAGTCTGTCAGCAGCTGCAAATCTCTGGGCATGTGCAGCTGCACGCTGCCTAGATTTAAAGGGCCAGTCATCAATTATAGTAACTCCCACCTGAAAGGCACAGGTGAGGGAGTTCTTATAAAAGACTACTCTGTGCTTCACTCTGCACTGAGTTATTGCCTTGGTAGGTTCTATTCCTTGTTCCTGCTCATCTGCTGTGACCCTGGTGCATGCTTATACTACTGCTGAGACCAAAGCCCTTTGCTTTGATACTTGGGCATGCTTATATTACTGCTGAGACCAAAGACCTCTGCTGTGACCCTGATGCATATGTATACTACTGCTGAGACCAAAGAACTCTGCTGTGACCCTGATGCATGCTTATACTACTGCTGAGACCAAATACCTCTGCTATGATATTTGGGTATGCTTATATTACTGCTGAGACCAAAGACTTCTGCTATGACCCTAAAGCATGCTTTTACTATTGCTGAGACCGAAGACCTCACCAACAGTATCCGCTGGGTTCTGTGCTTGTTGAGAGACTTGTGCCTACTTATATATGCTTTATCAATTCTGTTCCTGCATTACATTTCTCTAGTAAAGTATATTCAAGAAATATTTTCTTTGCTTTGGCTTTTCATTCCTGCATATTGAGTTCCAGACACCCCCCTCAACCTTACAGATACTGTAGGTATTGTTTATTTTGCAACATCTAGGATCTTATGTGTTCTTTAATTCCTTACCTAGCTTGTCTAGAGATGTTTAGATGATATCTGAAATAGCAGCATAGAATAAAAAAATCCCAGATGAAAGAGCACTATGGCATTAAAACCTTCCTAATTAGATAATTGATAATGCAAGCAGTAAGCATTCAAGCACAGGGACCATGAAACTAAATAAAATATATACAATTTAAAAAAAAAATTCGCACTGTAAAGAAATGTTTCATTTTCGTATACATCATATATCCCCAGTGTTGCAAACCTATAAAGAATAGATTACCTTATTTTCTTTTTAAACAAAAGTAAAAAACAAAACAAAACCTCAGTATTCTGCATGGTCTAATTTATATTGTTTTTGTTTTTATAGGCAACATTTTTATGTGACCTTATTCTGTTATACTTAGATGAAAAAGCCGTTCTGTACAGAGATTGGAAATATGAAGTGGTAAGTGACAAAGCCGATGACGCAGTGTTTACTGTAATTACAGACTTCAAGCAGCATAAAACAAACAGCACTGATCGTTGTACAATAAATTAACGCTGATATTTCAGACTCAGTAAGGACAGAATACTGTTTATTGTTTATGTCTAATGAATTCCACATAATTCAATAACATCTTCTTATGCATTCTGATGACAATTTGATGTAACATTATATTTAAAATAGCAAATTAAAACATTTATTTCAGACATTGATATTTATGTCTGAGATCTTAATCAAAATTGTTATCAAATAATTGTATTAAAAAATAAATAAAATATTATTTCTTCCTGAGTTAACTGCATGGTCTTGTGGACATTAATTTTCATTTAGACATTCATTTCTTTTTATAAATAATTTTATTTTAATTTAAAAAAAACTGCTTAAATCTAAAATCGAAAGTTATGTCTTCTTTTTTTCTGCAGGTTAGACCACCAAAAGCCTCTCCAGAATCTACAACTGCCTGCGACCATAATCCAGGAAGTATAAACACAGAGTGAAGGCAAAATGTAACAATGTTGTGCCTTAACATATTAGAAGTCGATGGTTAAATATTTGAAAGCATCTTAACGTGGCTGAAACTTTTTTTAGCATCTTCTATACTGACCGATTGGCCCCTGATGCCCCTGTTTCCGTGCAAGGGCTAATTAAGTAAAAATACTTTGCATTAAAAAAATGTTTCAAATTTAATGGCAAGTATTTTAAAATTGTTTTAAAAAATAAGCAAAAATAATTACATAGCCATGCTGTCTGGAGCACTGTGCTCCACTCCCCCTTATCAGTGTTTATACACAGGCATTGTATTTCCACTGAGTTCACAGCTTCTAGGCATGCTCCAGCAGATAATCACTGTGCTCTTTTGCATTCTACCAATGCAATAATAGATATAGATACAGCCATAGAAGGAAATGTGTGGGGGGAGTTAGAGCTTTAAAGGAAGGGTTAATGGTGACGCACTGCAGTATAAATTTGCAGATAAAGTAATTAAAGTACATATTATATTATTTTGACTCTATCCCAACTTGTTTTATTTCCCTTTAAGCATAATACAAAATACAGCTGTTAAACGTTGTACCTTTTAAGACCTTAAGTGAACCTTAAGTAAACCATTATTATTAATCGTATGACACAAAATTGCATAAAGAACTCCCCCTACTTGTGCGCCATAGGCTTAGCTCAACATGGGCTTAGCGTTATATACCAGTATATACCAATTTTCATTTAAATGCATGTAATAGACACTACTATAAAGAATATTATGCACAGATACTGATATAAAAATCCAGTTTAAAACCTTATAAAACTTTCTTTGAAGCTTCCAATTTAGCACTGTTGATAACATTAGCCTGGTACACCCACTGAAAGGGGCTGATAGCAGAACTCCCTTCCCTCTCCCCTGCATATGAAAAGACACATTATACAAACAGAAGCAGTCTGATATCTGTATACATCAGTATACATCTAAAACATTGGCACTTGGTTAGGAGTCTGAAAATCAGCACAATGTTATTTAAAAATAAGCAAAACTACACATTTTTACAAAAACACACCCAGATGGGCTATATAAATGGATCATCTACAAAACATTAATGCAAAAAAAAAAAAAATCTAGTGCACAATGTCCCTTTAAGTTATATCTGACATTAATTCTACTGTGATATGAGGGATTTAGCGTACCATGCTATCTGATATGTGATGTAAACACACCCTAGAACGCTTCAGCAAAAAGAAATAACATTGGACTTGAGCAGAAAAATAGAAGCGCTATTGATTGCACTTGAGCGATGTTAATTCACAATGGCTGTAATATTGCAATCCACATGATCTATGTCATTATGGAGAATTACATTTTTAATGTAATTTTAAGTAAAAAATATTAATTCTCAGCAGTGAAGAAGTCACTTTAGTGTTTACTCTGACAAAATAAAAGATATTCATTACAGCTAGGAATGCTAGTTCACTTAACAAGGAGGCTCCTTAACTTTGATCAATAAACTATCTCTCCACAATGGCCAAAAAGAGACATAATTTAGTGCCACTCAGCTTTAGCTTCAGAAAAGTAATCAAATTCATTGGCTTTGATTATACTTAATGGCTTGTTTGCTGCCAACATA
Organism: Bombina bombina; assembly: GCF_027579735.1. Classification (NCBI taxonomy): domain Eukaryota; kingdom Metazoa; phylum Chordata; class Amphibia; order Anura; family Bombinatoridae; genus Bombina; species Bombina bombina. The sequence goes on along the minus strand of NC_069500.1, from coordinate 323,518,706 downwards.
AATCATGTAGCATTTTTCTACTTTAATGGTGTGACAGACATTTTGATTTATAGCTGTGTGAAGTTGGCACCCCATGTAACTAAATTGTGAATACAAATATATCATTTTTTTTGTGCTACGATTGTGCTGGTTTGTGCTGCAAAAACAAAAGATTGTGCCGGTTTTATTTCAGAGATATTGTACATTATATTTTAACCTACGTGATCTCAATCTCAGTCTGCCCAATTTCCACCCTATGTAATTAAATTGTGAATACAAATATGCCATTTGTTTGTGCTGATTTATGCCGCAAAAATTAAAGTTTGTGCCAGTTTCGTTTCAAAATATCACACATTATATTTAAGCCCATGTGACCCCAATCTCCACCCACTTTCCACCCGTGTAATTAAATCGTAAAAAAATATATATACCATTCATCTGTGCTGCAAAGATGAACTCTCATTTCAGAGATATTGTACATTATTTCTTCTACAAGATACGACGAGTCCACGGATTTCATCCTTACTTGTGGGATATTAACCTCCTGCTAACAGGAAGTGGCAAAGAGCACCACAGCAGAGCTGTATATATAGCTCCTCCCTTCCCTCCACGCCCAGCCATTCTCTTTGCCTGTGTTAGTAATAGGAAGAGGTAAAGTGAGGTGTTAGTTTTAGATTCTTCAATCAAGAAGTTTTTTATTTTATGTTAAAATAAGTTTTTATTTCGTTCCACAAGGTAAATACAACTTACAATTTAAAAAAAAAAAAAAAAATCATCTCCTCAGCCTCCTAAATTTACATAGATTCAATTATAACGATACAGTGGTACATACAATCTTAATTACCTATGTATAAACGCTATTTATTACATTTCTGAGATAGTTTCCAATTAGGGTTTCCATCCTTCGTCAGCCAAAGGGTCTGTTAGAAGGAGCAAACATCTGAAATCAATGGCCCAGTGACCCCTATATTATTGCTATAATCTTCCTTGAAATTGAGATTTAGTTAACAGTGCATACTTATATATAAACCTTGGGAATATTTTCAGTCATTATCTAATAAACAAATAAACATCAAGAACTTAAAACAACATTACCCTGTGTGGTCATAACTCTTCTAACCAAATCAAATAATCCTTTTCGATTGGGACACCGACTCCCAGAACCTTAGCTAACCTAGAGTCTCTATATATATATGTCAATCCGTCTATTTTATAATTATTTTCCTTTATTATCATAACTATTTCTTTATCTGCTATTCAAAATCCAGTAATACCAAGTTGTCTGAAACTGTTCTTCTGTGCCCTGAATTCTAGAAGCTCCTTCAGACATAATATATATATCTTGGATCTTATCCTTTACCTCCTTCCAAGTAGGAGTGCCTTCCTTCAAATATCTGGCTATGCAAATTCTGGTAGTTGTGCATAGTATTCTAATATATCTATTGATTGCTGGTATAAATTTTGGAAAACCTTGATTCAACAATGCCTGAAACATGGTTAATGTTATGTTTTCCTCTAGTGTGTGATTTAGTAATTCATTTAACTTTTGCCATATATCCTTTATTACCACGCATTCCCACCACATGTGCTTATAGGAACCTATCTCACCACATCCCCGGTAACAGAATTTGGTGTTGCTATTAGAGTAGTGAGATGTGCTTATCGGGGTCAGATACCATCTGAATATCGTCTTAATGGTGTTTTCCCGCAGATCAGCGCTTATCAGTCCCTTGCAAGACTTATACATAATTTGGTGCCAATCTTCTTTCGGGAGGACGATTCCCAGATCATCCTCCCATTTTAATATTATATTGGGTTTGATTCTAATTTTGCTTCTTTGAATGTCTATATAAAGTCTAGAGATCATCTGTTTTTCCCTATCTATCGACCTACACATCCTCTCAAGATTTGTCCCTGGTTGGTGTTTGTGGTGTATGGTGTAATTGCTTAAGGCTGAGGAAATCTGTAGATATACATACCAATGTAGTTTGTATGGATGTAATGCATCCTGTAGGAGGTGATTGAACGCAAATATGCTATTATTTGTCATAAAGTCTGCCACTCTGTAGAGTCCTTTATTTGACCACTTTCCTATTTGTTTCTGTATCTCTTTTGGAATAATATACCTAATGGGTATAGCCCATGTGTTTGTAGGCATGAGCTCCTGGGTTTTTGTGGCTACTCTCCAGAGGAACATTGTGTCCCTAATGGTAGATATTCTGCTCATAGCACTGTCACTTCCCACACCAGTTTCCCATAAAATACTGTCTGAGTCATCTTTGCCTATACGTCCTGTCTCTATTTTTGTCCAGATCACACTCTGTGACTGTTTGCTTAAGAGGGTGGTTTGTGCAATCCTTGAGGCACGGTAATAGTCTGCTAGATTAGGTAGCCCCACTCCCCCAAGCTGTCTATGTCGGGCTAGCACCTGAGAGGCCATTCTCGCTCCCCTGTCTCCCCTTAAAAAGGACTGGAGATCCGACTGTAGTTTCTTCAAATCCTGGGGGGGTATTTTAATTGGTAATGCGCCAAATAAATATAAGATTCTAGGAAATATATTCATTTTAATAGTTGATAGACGACCATACCACGAGAAATTGCCCTTCTTCCACTTCTGTACCTCCTGTCTAATTTGTTTGTATAATGGGATGTAGTTTAGTTTGTACAGTTTATCCAATGAATCTGAGATCTTAGTGCCCAGGTAAGTTAAAGAGTGTTTGGTCCATGTAATTTCAAAATTAATCTCTATAATTTTTTGTGTATGAGAGGGGATCGATAGCGGCAAAGCCTCACACTTGTCTAAATTCACTTTGTAGCCCGAGATCTCCGAGAACCCCCGTAGAATCTGATATAAGTGCGTCAAAGAATTAAGTGATTTGGTTAGCGTCAGTACGATATCGTCAGCGAATAACGACAATTTATATTCCGATTTCCCTATGTTTACTCCCTTAACCTCCTCGGACCCTCTGATACAGGACGCAAGAGGTTCAATACATAACGTGAATAGGAGCAGAGACAGTGGGCAGCCCTGGCGTGTACCGTTTAATATCTGTATGGATCTAGATTGATAGCCTGCTGCACTTATTGTGGCTGTTGGTGTGGAATAAATTCCCTTAACTGCTTGTAGGAATTCTCCTTTAAACCCAAATGCCCTTAGGGCTTCAAACATGTATGTCCAATCTATTCTATCGAACGCCTTCTCCGCATCCAGAGATAGGAGCAGAGAAGGCGTTCCCGTTTCCCTCAGTTGCTCTATCAGATCAATAGTTCTCCGTATGTTGTCTGGGGCTTCATTTCCCTGGATGAACCCCACCTGGTCAGGATGTATGATGTTTGGAAGTATCGTCTTAAGTCTGTTGGCTAAAATTTTTGTCAGGATTTTTATGTCCTGGTTGATCAGGGAAATTGGTCTGTAATTTTTGCACAATGTGGGGTCTTTCCCTGGCTTGGGGAAAACTACTATCTTGGCCCTGAGAATGTCTGTTGGGATCTCCTCTCCATTCATAATGTCATTACAAAACTTCCTAATGTGTGGGACCAGTGCTGTCTTGAATAACTTATAATATTCACTGGATAGACCGTCAGGTCCTGCCACCTTACCTATCTTTAACTCTTTCAGCACATTAATGATCTCTTGGGTTGAGATCTCAGCATTCAGTGTATCTATGTCTGTGTCACTGATAACTTTTAATTTAGCTTGTCGCAAAAAGTTAGTAGTGGAAGCACTTGTCTCTACCGATTGTTGAACTTTCCTACCATCATAGAGAGTTTCATAATATGATGCGAAAATATCTGCAATTTCCCACGGATTACTCGTCCCTACCCCCTCTTGATTTTGTATGGATGAGATAGTGTACATTTTTGTTCTCTCTCTCAATTTACTCGCTAAATATCTGTCAGGTTTGTTTGCGTGTATGAAGTAAGTGCTTTTCAGTCTCTGAATTGCTCTTAGCGCCGCGTCATTTAAGACCTTTGCAAGGATATTTCGCTTGGTCTGGAGCTGTTTGAAGATGGAGTCTGACAGGGTTAGCTTATGTTGAGCTTCAAGTTTATGTATATCTGCCTGTAGCTGTTCTATAGCCTTATTGGCGAGTCTAGTGATCTTTGATTTTTCTTGAATAAGGATCCCTCTTATAAAAGGTTTATGCGCCGCCCAAGAGGATAGCGGGTTATTTGTAGAGTACTCGTTAAGTTGCCAGTATTCCTCCATAGTTTCAAGTATCCGATTGTGTGTATGTTCGTTGCTAAGAATGCTTGGGTCATATGTCCATGATCTTTGTCTTTGTATGTCAATTATTCCTGTTAGGTCTGTCTGTACAATAGAGTGGTCGGACCACACACAGGGATGTATATTTGCCTTTCTGATATTGGGTATTAAAGTCTGACTTACTGTTACCTGATCTAATCTGGTGTATGTTTTATGTGCATGTGAGAAAAAAGTATGGTCAGTTGTCTGCCCATATAAGGTCTCCCAGGTGTCAACTATGTTGTTTGAAGCTAGGGATTCCCTAACTGACTTAATTATCACTAGTTGTCTTTGTTGTTTCTTTGTAATCTTTTTACCCATGGTATTTAAGTGGAGCGTCAGTGGGATGTTGAAATCACCCGCTAAAATTGTCCTTGTTTGGGACCATTGAGTGAGATGATATGAGACCTGATTAAAAAATATGTGTTGTTGTTCATTCGGTGCATAGATATTACAGAGTGTTATCTTCGTATCCTGAATCCTACCCCTCACTATGAGAAATCTGCCTTCTTTGTCAGCTATTACCTCTTCTACTATGAAGTGTAAGGAGGAATGGATGAGGATAGAGACACCTCTCTTCTTTTGATCCGCTGTAGCATGGTAGTGTAGGGGGAAATGTCTATGCCAGAACTTAGGTATTAGTGTTTGTGTAAAGTGCGTTTCCTGTAGGAAAACTATCTTAGCTTTTAGCTTTAAGTATTGAGTAAGGGCTATCTTTCTCTTAACATTCATATTTAAACCCCTCACATTATGTGAGAGAACTGTGAGATTAGATGACATTGTTTATTACAGTATGAACCTGCTATCATTAAGACAGCGCTGTTTACTCACTAGAATTGGATTGACAGAGGCTCTCTTAATCATCAGTGTCCCATTTGACCACACATGAAAACAACATAATAACTTTTTAAACTTTACAAACATATAATAACAAAAACTAATCAGGTAAAGACCCTGAATATAACTCGAACTGTCCATATCAATTTTACTAAAAATAAAAGAAAAAGTTTGTGCAGGGATATAACCTATTATAATTGAAGCTATAGTCCCAGAGGTTATCGCTCCTTAAATAAATAAATCAGGGTATGTTCCCCATAAACCACCTTCACTGTTCAAGTGTAGCATTGTTCCTCATGAGATAGTCTCTTTTATTCCGTGTCCAACGTCTTGTACCAACATCCCTATCTCTTAGGAGACTATCTTTAACTATTAAGTAACAATTGTCCTTAGCCTATGGGCAAAAAAATAACTTGTAACATAACTTAAGGGGGGCCTAACTCTAACTTACTTCTGCAAGCATTAATAGCATAGTCCCCCAAAGGGAGAAATTGTGGTGAGCATGGATTGTTAAAACATTACAAAGTATACTCATCTGTCTCTCGCTCTTCCGTAGGATCCTGTAGTTTTTCCCAGAAGAAGATTAGCAAAGTCCTTTCTCTGTATCCTGTCATCTTGGCTTTTTCTTGGACACTTTGGTCCATTTGGGTCTTTTGGTCTTTTCTTCTCTCTGGGAGGGTCTTTAAGCTTCTGAGTCGCTGTGGCTGGTAGGTAGATCAGGTGCTTCTAATCCGAGGTATGTGCAGATTTCCGGAATATCCCTTTTGTCCTTTATCGTCAGTGTTTTACCTTCGTGTAGTATGTGTAAGGCAAAGGGGAAACCCCATCTGTAGTTTATTTTGTTTTTGCGAAGCAGCAGGGTAAGAGATCTGAGCAAGCCCCGCCTCTGTAGAGTCCGTATGCATAAATCTTGGTAGAACTGGATTACTACTCCTTGATATTTAAAAGTTGGATTCTTCCTTGCTGCCTGGAGAATTAGTTCATTTTCAGGGTACCGAAGCAACTTAACTATGACATCCCTAGGGGGGATAGTCTCCTTTCGGCTTTGGTTTAAGGGCTCTGTGTGCCCTTTCTAGTTGGAAGTTGTCTTCCTCAGCGCAACCTGTGATTGCTCGGAAAAGTTGTTTTAGATAGTTGTGCAGGTCTGATTGTATTATAGTTTCCGGAATTCCTTTGAGTCGCAGGTTACTGCGACGAGTGCGATTTTCTATCTCCTCCATTTTGTCCTGGAGAGCATCCAGTTCTATTTGCTGATCTACTGTCCGATGGGATAAATTAGTCACTGTCTCTTCGACATTGTTTTCGTTATCTTCCAGAGTCGAAACTCTCGTACCCAAGTCAAGAATTTCATGTTTAAGTTCCGCCAGGCTATTGGTGATGGTGTTTTGAAAGGAGTCCATTTTACTCCACATCTTTTCAAAGTTTGTCTCAATATCTTTTTTTGAAACTAATGTTTTGATGTCAGCTCTCGTGACCGGGATTAGATCCTCAGCACTGGCCTGCGTACCCAATTCTGCTTCCATTACCTCCTCCTGCTCTGCGTCTTGGAGTTCTGCAACTTTGTCACCCTTAGAGGATTTGAAAAATAAACTGGCTGCTGCCGCTCTACCCGCCACCGGTGTTTTGTGTAATTTTCTGGACGCCATTCCCCTTATTTACTTGGCAGGGTCACCGCTTCAGAAGACAGTGTTATACCACCCAGCTACACCTTCAAAAAGTTGAAGATAGTAGGTTGCAGGGTAAAAAAGCGTTTACTGTAATAAAACAATTTTACTCCTTATAAATGAATCAGCCAGTATTCCACTCAAAGGTTATACTATATTCCTGTAATAACAGATATGTTTATTTATTTTCTCACTTAGCTTCCTTATTTTTCCGCTTTGTTAGCGTTAACCCTTCCTGGGCCACTTCTAGACCAGACTCTCCTACCGCTATTTTGCTGTTTTAATATTTTATTGCCATATCGTAGGGCCCCTCTGAAATTAAGCTTTGACCTCTCAGACACCTCTCATAATAAGGGGTAACATGGATCCTTTTATGTGCGGCCGTTTAAGCAGCGTAGCCATATAGTCTTAACCCCGTTGCGTGTAAGCTGCTGCGGGAATTCCCCCTTACCATTCTAGGAGATCTCGAGTTGCGTTTTCGGCCATGCTCATTTATGGTGGTGTAAATGTAGTATCAGCATGTCTTGGTGAGGATTGCAGCATGTGTATTCAGTTGTGTTGCTGCGTCTGCAAACTGCCTCGTGGGCTACTAAGATGGCGCCTCCACTCAGCAGACTCAGAACAGTCCCTTCAAATATCCTCCTTTATCTTACGTTCCCGATCTCTAGGAACAAGTCATTTGCTTCAACTTTAGTCGGGTTGCCTACTAAAGCCAGTTCTAGTTGCGGTAGTGGCGTTTTACGGGTTTTGATACCCTGCACAGAGCTGCCTAATTATGCGCCCATCTCCATCTCTGTTCAAACTCCGCCCCCGAAGTTTTTTATTTTAAATGGTACCGGTGAGTACTATTTTTCTCAGGGAGATATGGAGATGAAGATTTCTGCCCTGAGGTTGATGATCTTAGCATTTGTAACTAAGATCCACGTTGGTTCCCACAGAGTTTCTGAAGGTAGCGCAAGAGAAATCTTCAGTGTGGAGAGCGGTTTTCATGCTTTCATATTCAGTCTTTTATTTCTGAGGAGACTTGGTGGAGGGGTAAGCAGTAGACCTGTACATAAAGGGTATTACTGAAAATCCTGTGTGTATAATTTTATATGACATAGTACTGGGCAATATCAATAGGACACTGGGAGAGGCAGCTTGACGTTTTTTTATTTGATTGCATAACAAATAGTCAGTATGGCTGCAGTGTAACAGTAATGTTTTAGGGATCCACATGGCTTACTTTGCAAGCCACTTCCCATGCGGTTATACAGACTGATATGATCGACGTCCATGATGGGCGGGGCCTATTTTTGCGTGCTCAGACGCGCAGTTTACTCTGACTGAGAAGGCAGCTGGCAGTAGCTCCGGTGGGGCCTAAACTTGTGTTCTGTTCACCGGATCATTGTCGAGTCATTTTGCAGTACCCTGAAGGCAGGTAGGCGCCACAGAAGGGGTCATTTTTTTCAATAAAATATATTTTGTGCTTTAAAATTTCTTTTAGAGGTTAAATTCACCCTTGGCTCTTAGGGTGCAATAATTTTTGGCCCAATTGAATACGTTTTTTTTTTTGTTTTTTTTTTAAATAAAAGCTTTATTGAATGAGTATAGCATATAAATCCAAAAGAGTAGAAAAACATCCATAAGAAATACAGACATTATGTGCATAGTAATATTTCCAGGTTGTTACATACTGGAATCAGCAATAACAATAGTTTTAAAATGTCTCTTCCTTACTCATCTAACTCATTGTGCAAATGTAGGCTTATAACTGAATACATTTTTTTTAATTGTATAGCGTTATTTAAACGTTTTAAGCAGTTTAGGAAAAATTGCGCGAATTTTTATTTCTTAAAGGCGCAGTACACATTTTTTGAAAAATTGTTCAAATAAATAAATAAAGTGTTTAACGACTATTGTGGTTTATACTAGTCTGTTCAACATGTCTGACATTGAGGAAACTAATTGCTCTATGTGTTTAGAAGCCATTGTGGAACCCCTTCTTACTTTGTGTACCTCTTGTACTGAAAGGGCCTTACAATGTAAAAAGCATATTTTAGGTTAAGAAAATGTGCCGTATTCAGCGAGGTCTGTCGGACCTGATCCGCACTGTCGGATCAGGTCCGACAGACCTTGATAACTAGAGGCCTCAGTCTGAAGAGAATCAGGATATGCCATCCAATTCTCCCCAAGTGTCACAACCTTTAACGCCCACACAAGCGACGCCAAGTACCTCAAGTGAGTCTAACTCTTTTACTCTGCAGGATATGGCTGCAGTTATGTCAACTACCCTTACAGAGGTATTATCTAAATTACCAGTGTTATAGGGTAAACGCAGTAGGTCAGATATTAATCTGAATACTGAATCCTCTGATGCATTATTGGCTATTTCCGATGTACCCTCACAGGGCTCTGAGTTGGGTGTTAGGGAATTGCTGTCTGAGGGAGAACTTTCAGACTCAGGAAATATGTTACCTCAGACAGATTCGGACGTCATGTCCTTTAAATTTAAGCTTGAACACCTCCGCCTGTTACTTTGGGAGGTTTTAGCAATGATTGTGACCCTATTGTTATACCACCAGAGAAATTGTGTAAAATGGACAAATATCTAGAGGTGCCTACTTACACTGATGTTTTTCCGGTTCCTAAAAGAATTTCGGAAATTATAAAAAAGGAATGGGAAAGACCGGGTATACCGTTCTCTCCTCCTCCTACTTTCAAGAAAATGTATCCCATATCAGACACCATTCGGGACTCCTGGCAGTCGGTCCCTAAGGTGGAGGGAGCTATATCTACCCTGGCTAAGCGTACAACTATACCTATTGAGGACAATTGTGCTTTCAAAGACCCTATGGATAAGAAGTTAGAGAGTCTTCTAAAGAAATTATTTATTCATCAGGTTTTTCTTTTGCAACCTACAGCTTGCATTGTTCCAGTTGCTACTGCAGCAGCTTTTTGGTTTGATGCTCTAGAAGAGTCTCTAAAGGTTGAAACCCCTTTAGAGGACATTTTAGATAGAATTAAAGCTCTCAAGCTAGCTAATTCTTTTATTACAGATGCCGCCTTTCAAATTGCTAAATTGGCAGTGAAAAATGCAGGATTTGCCATTTTAGCGTGTAGAGTGTTATGGTTAAAAACGTGGTCTGCTGATGTGTCATCAAAATCTAAGCTTTTAGTTATTCCTTTCAAGGGTAAGACCTTATTCGGGCCTGAATTGAAGGAAATCATTTCTGACATTACTGGAGGTAAAGGCCATGTCCTACCTCAGGATAAGTCTGTTAAGATGAGGGGTAAACAAAATAATTTTTGTTCCTTTCAAAATTTTAAAGGAGTACCCTCTGCTTCCTCTTCCTCCACAAAGCAGGAAGGGAATTTTGTTCAATCCAAGTCCGTCTGGAGACCCAACCAAGCTTGGAATAAAGGTAAACAATCCAAGAAGCCCGCTGCTGTTACAAAGACAGCATGAAGGGGCAGCCCCCGATCCAGGACCGGATCTAGTAGGGGGCAGACTTTCTTTCTTTGCCCAGGCTTGGGCAAGAGATGTTCAGGACCCCTGGGCATTGGAAATCGTAACCCACAGGTATCAACTGGAATCCAAGGATTTTCTTCCAAGAGGGAGATTTCATCTTTCACGATTGTCTGTAGACCAGATAAAAAGAGAGGCATTCTTACGCTGTGTAAAAGACCTCTTTTCCATGGGAGTAATTTGTCCCGGTCCAAAACCGGAACAGGGGCAGGGATTTTACTCAAATCTTTTTGTGGTTCCCAAAAAAGAGGGAACTTTCAGACCCATTTTAGATCTCAAGTGTCTAAACAAGTTTCTCAGAGTCCCATTGTTCAAGATGGAGACTATAACAACAATTTTACCAATGATCCAGGAGGGTCAATCTACCATGGACTTGAAGGCTCCATACCTTCATATCCCTATTCACAAGGATCATCATCAGTTCCTAAGGTTTGCCTTCCTGGACAAACATTTTCAGTTTGTGGCTCTTCCCTTCGGGTTGGCCACAGCACCCAGGATCTTCACAAAGGTTCTAGGGTCCCTTCTGGCGGTTCTCAGACCGCGGGGCATAGCAGTGGCGCCTTATCTGGATGATATTTTGATTCAGGCGTCAACTTATCTGACAAAATCTCACACGGACACAGTGTTGTCTTTTCTAAGAACTTACGGTTGGAAGGTGAACATAGAAAAGAGTTCACTAGTTCCACGGACAAGGGTTCCCTTCTTGGGAACTCTGATAGACTCTGTAGACATGAAAATATTTCTGACGGAGATAAGAAAATCAAAAATTCTAAATACTTGTCAGGCCCTTCAGTCCTTTCCTCGGCCATCGGTGGCTCAGTGTATGGAGGTAATTGGGTTAATGGTAGCGGCAATGGACATCATTCCGTTTGCTTGTTTTCATCTCAGACCACTGCAGCTGTGCATGTTTGGAGAGTGGAATGGGGACTATGCAAATTTATCTCCTCAGATAAATCTGGATCAAGAGACCAGAGACTCTCTTCTTTGGTAGTTGTCGCCGGATCATCTGTCCCAAGGGACGTGTTTCCGCAGACCCTCGTGGGTGATAGTGACAACGGACGCCAGTCTACTGGGCTGGGGTGCAGTCTGGAATTCCCTGTAGGCTCAGGGTGTTTGGACTCAGGTGGAGTCTTTACTTCCAATCAATATTCTGGAACTGAAAGCAATATTCAATGCGCTTCAGGCATGGCCTCAGTTGGCTTCGGCCAAATTCATCAGATTCCAGTTGGACAATATCACGACTGTGGCTTATATCAATCATCAGGGGGGAACAAGGAGTTCCTTAGCGATGATAGAAGTATCCAAGATAATCCGATGGGCGGAGGCCCACTCTTGTTATCTGTCGGCAATCTACATCCCAGGAGTAGAGAACTGGGAAGCAGATTTTTTAAGTCGACAGACTTTTCATCCGGGGGAGTGAGATCTCCACCCGGAGGTGTTTGCCTCACTGATTCTCTGATGGGGCAGGCCGGAATTGGATCTGATGTCATCTTGACAGAATGCAAAGCTTCCACAATACAGATCCAGGTCGAGGGATCCCCAGGCCGAACTGATAGATGCCTTGGCGGTGCCCTTGGTCGTTCAGCCTAACTTATGTGTTTCCACCGTTTCCTCTCCTTCCACGTGTGATTGCTCGGGTCAAACAGGAGAGAGCTTCAGTAATCCTGATAGCACCTGCATGGCCACGCAGGACTTGGTATGCGGATCTAGTGGACATGTCCTCTCTACCACCATGGAAATTTCCTTTGAGACAAGACCTTCTCATTCAAGGACCTTTCCAACATCCAAATCTAAATTCTCTGCAGCCGACTGCTTGGAGATTGAACACTTGATTTTATCTAATCAGGGATTCTCAGATTCGGTCATCGATACTTTGATACAAACACGTAAGCCTGTCACTAGAAAAATCTATCATAAGATGTGGCGTAAATATCTTTATTGGTGCGAATCCAAGGGCTACTCATGGAGTAAAGTTAGGATTCCCAGGATTCTGTCTTTTCTCCAAGAAGGATTGGAGAAAGGGTTATCAGCGAGTTCCTTAAAGGGACAGATTTCTGCTTTGTCAATATTGCTTCACAAACGTTTGGCAGATGTTCCAGATGGTCAGTCTTTTTGTCAGGCTCTAACCAGAATTAAGCCTGTATTTAGACCAATTACTCCTCCCTGGACTTTGAATTTAATTCTTAGAGTTCTTCAAGGGGTTCCGTTTGAACCCATGCATTCCATAGATATTAAATTGTTAACTTGGAAAGTTTTGTTTTTGGTTGCTATTTCTTCTGCTTGTAGAGTTTCTGAGCTTTCAGCGTTACTATGTGATTCGCCTTATCTTATATTCCATTCTGATAAGGTTGGTTATGCGTACCAAACCTGGATTTCTTCCTAAGGTTGTTTCAAATAAGAATATTAATCAGGAAATTGTTGTTCCTTCCTTGTGTCCTAATCCTTCTTCTAAGAAGGAGCGTCTATTACATAACCTGGACATGGTCCGTGCCTTGAAGTTTTACTTACAGGCGACTAAGGATTTCCGTCAATCATCTTCATTATTCATAGTTTATTCTGGAAAGCGTAGGGGTCAGAAAGCTACGGCTACCTCTCTTTCTTTTTGGCTGAGGAGTATCATCCGCCTGGCATATGAGACTGCTGGACAGCAGCCTCCTGAAAGAATTACGGCTCATTCTACTAGGGCTGTGGCTTCCATATGGGCCTTTAAAAACGATGCTTGGTCGTCTCTTCATACTTTCTCCAAATTTTACAAATTTGATACTTTTGCCTCTTCTGAGGCTGTTTTTGGGAGAAAGGTTCTTCAAGCAGTGGTGCCTTCCATTTAGGTCTCTGTCTTGTCCCTCCCGTTTCATCCGTGTCCTGTATCTTTGGTATTGTATCCCACAAGTAAGGATGAAATCTGTGGACTCGTCGTATCTTGTAGAAGAAAAGGAAATTTATGCTTACCTGATAAATTGATTTCTTCTACGATACGAGGAGTCCACGGCCCTCCCTGTCATTTTTAAGACAGATTATATTTTATTTTTTTCAACTTCAGTCACCTCTGCACCTTTAGCTTTTCCTTTCTCTTCCTAAACCTTCGGTCGAATGACTGGGGGTGGAGGGAAGGGAGGAGCTATATATACAGCTCTGCTTTGGTGCTCTGTGTCACTTCCTGTTAGCAGGAGGTTAATATTCCACAAGTTCATGTAATTAGCAAGAGTCCATGAGCTAGTGACGTATGGGATAGCAGATACCCAAGATGTGGAGCTTCCACGCAAGAGTCACTAGAGAGGGGAGGGATAAAATAAAAACAGCCAATTCCGCTGAAAAAAATAATCCACAACCCAAAACAAAAGTTTTGATCTTTATAATGAAAAAAACTGAAATTATAAGCAGACGAATCAAACAGAAACAGCTGCCTGAAGTACTTTTCTACCAAAAACTGCTTCAGAAGAAGAAAACACATCAAAATGGTAGAATTTAGTAAAAGTATGCAAAGAAGACCAAGTTGCTGCTTTGCAAATCTGATCAACAGAAGCTTCATTCCTAAAAGCCCAGGAAGTAGAAACTGACCTAGTAGAATGAGCCGAAATCCTTTGAGGCGGGGATTTACCTAACTCCACATAAGCATGATGAATCAAAGACTTTAACCAAGATGCCAAAGAAATGGCAGAAGCCTTCTGACCTTTCTTGGAACCAGAAAAGATAACAAATAGACTGGAAGTCTTCCTAAAATCTTTAGTAGCTTCAACATAGTATTTCAAAGCTCTAACTACATCCAATGTATGTAACGATCTTTCCTTAGAATTCTTAGGATTAGGACACAATGAAGGAAAAACTATTTCTCTACTAATGTTGTTAGAATTCACAACCTTAGGTAAAAATTGAAATGAAGTCTGCAACACCACCTTATCCTGATGAAAAATCAGAAAAGGAGATTCACAAGAAAGAGCAGATAACTCAGAAACTCTTCTAGCAGAAGAGATAGCCAAAAGGAACAATACTTTCCAGGAAAGTAATTTAATATCCAGAGAATGCATAGGCTCAAACAGAGGAGCCTGCAAAGCTTTCAAAACCAAATTAAGACTCCAAGGAGGAAAGATTGAATTAATGACAGATTTGATACGGACCAAAGCCTGTACAAAACAATGAATATCAGGAAGATTAGCAATCTTTCTGTGAAAAAGAACAGAAAGAGTAGAGATTTGTCCTTTCAAAGAACTTGCAGACAAACCCTTATCCAAACCATTCTGAAGAAATTGTAAAATTCTAGGAATTCTAAAAGAATGCCAATAGAATTTATGAGAAGAACACCAAGAAATGTAAGTCTTCCAAACTCGATAATAAATCTTTCTAGATACAGATTTACGAGCCAGTAACATAGTATTAATCACTGAGTCAGAGAAACCTCTATGACTAAGTATTAAGCGTTCAATCTCCATACCTTCAAATTTAATGATTTGAGATCCTGATGGAAAAATGGACCTTGAGATAGAAGGTCTGGCCTTAATGGAAGTGTCCAAGGTTGGCAACTGGCCATCCGAACGAGATCCGCAAACCAAAACCTGTGTGGCCATGCTGGAGCCACCAACAGTACAAATGAACGCTCCATTAGAATTTTGGAAATTACTTTTGGAAGAAGAACTAGAGGCGGAAAGATATAAGCAGGATGGTAATTCCAAGGAAGCTACAACGCATCCACTGCTTCCGCCTGAGGATCCCTGGATCTGGACAGATACTTGGGAAGTTTCTTGTTTAGATGAGAGGCCATCAGATCTATTTCTGGAAGAACCCCGATTTGAACAATCTGAAGAAAAACCTCTGGATGAAGAGACCATTCGCCCGGATGTAACGTCCGGCGACTAAGATAATCCGCTTCCCAATTGTCTACACCTGGGATGTGAACTGCAGAAATTAGACAGGGGCTGGATTCCGCCCATACAAGTATCCGAGATACTTCTTTCATTGCTTGAGGACTGTGAGTCCCACCTTGATGATTGACATATGCTACGGTTGTGACATTGTCTGTTTGAAAACAAATAAATGATTCTCTCTTCAGAAGAGGCCAAAACTGAAGAGCTCTGAAAATCGCACGGAGTTCCAAAATGTTGATTGGTTATCTCGCCTCCTGAGATTCCCAAACCCCCTGCGCTGTCAGAGATCCCCATACAGCTCCCCAACCTGATAGACTCGCATCTGTTGAGATCACAGTCCAGGTTGGACGAACAAAAGAGGCCCCTTGAACTAAACGATGGTGATCCAACCACCAAGTCAGAGATGATCGAACATTGGGATTTAAGGATATTAATTGTGATATCCTTGTATAATCCCTGCACCACTGGTTCAGCATACAAAGCTGGAGTGGTCTTATGTGAAAACGAGCAAAAGGGATTGCGTCCGATGCAGCAGTCATGAGACCTAGAATTTCCATGCATAATGCTACTGAAGGGAACAATTGAGACTGAAGGTTTCGACAGGCTGAAACCAATTTCAGACGTCTCTTTTCTGTCAGAGACAAAGTCATGGACACTGAATCTATTTGGAAACATAAAAAGGTTACCTTTGTCTGAGGAATCAAGGAACTCTTTGGTAAATTGATCCTCCAACCATGTCTTTGAAGAAACAACACAAGTTGATTCGTATGAGATTCTGCAGAATGTAAAGACTGAGCAAGTACCAAGATATCGTCCAAATAAGGAAATACCGCAATACCCTGTTCTCTGATTACAGAGAGAAGGGCACCGAGAACCTTTGAAAAGATCCTTGGTGCTGTTGCTAGGCCAAATGGAAGAGCAACTGGTAATGCTTGTCTAGAAAAGAGAATCTCAGAAACTGATAGTGATCTGGATGAATTGGAATATGAAGATATGCATCCTGTAAGTCTATTGTAGACATAAAATGCCCTTGCTGAACAAAAGGCAGAATAGTTCACCATTTTGAATGTTGGTATCCTTACATAAAGATTCAATATTTTTAGGTCCAGAACTGGTCTGAAAGAATTCTCTTTCTTTGGAACAATGAATAGATTTGAATAAAACCCCAGACCCTGTTCCAGAACTGGAACTGGTATAATTACCCCAGCTAACTCTAGGTCTGAAACACATTTCAGAAACGCCTGAGCCTTCACTGGATTTATTGGAATGCGTGAGAGGAAAAATCTTCTCGCAGGCGGTCTTACCTTGAAACCTATTCTGTACCCTTGTGAAACAATGTTCTGAATCCAAAGATTGTGAATCGAATTGATCCAAACATCTTTGAAAAATCGTAACCTGCTGCGTTGGAATGAGGCCCGCACCTTCATGCTGATTTAGGAGCTGGTTTTGACTTTCTAAAAGGCTTGGATTTATTCCAGACTGGAGAAGGTTTCCAACCGGAAACTGTTCCTTTAGGGGAAGGGTCAGGCTTCTGCTCCTTACTCTGACGAAAGGAACGAAAACGATTAGCAGCCCTATATTTACCTTTAGATTTTTTGCCCTGGGGCAAAAAGGCTCCCTTCCCCCCAGTAACAGTTGAAATTATTGAATCCAACTGAGAACCAAACAACTTATTACCTTGAAAAGAGAGAGAAAGCAAAGTTGACTTAGAAGTCATGTCAACATTCCAAGATTTAAGCCATAAAGCTCTTCTAGCTAAAATAGCTAAAGACATATACCGGATATCAACTCTAATGATATCAAAAATGGCATCACAGACAAAGTTATTAGCATGTTGTAGAAGTTTAACAATGCTATAAGCATTATCGTCTGTCACTTGTTGCGCTAATGCCTCCAACCAGAAAGTTGAAGCTGCAGCAACATCAGCCAAAGAGATAGCAGGTCTAAGTAGATTACCTGAACATAAATAAGCTTTTCTTAAAAAAGATTAAATTTTCCTATCTAAAGGATCTTTAAACGAAGTGCTATCTGCCGTAGGAATAGCAGTACGTTTAGCAAGAGTAGAAATAGCCCCATCGACTTTAGGGACTTTATCCCAAAAACTCCAATCTATCAGATGGCACAGGGTACAATTTCTTAAACCTTGGAGAAGGAGTAAATTAAGTACCCAGACTATCCCATTCCCTAGCAATCACATCTGAGATAGCATCAGGAACTGGAAAAACTTCCGGAATTAACACATGAGGTTTATAAACCGAATTTAAACGTTTAGCAGTTTTAGTATCAAGAGGACTGGACTCCTCCATGTCTAATGCAATCAAAACTTCTTTAAGTAATGAACGAATAAACTCCATTTTAAATAAATATGAAGATTTATCAGTATCAATATCTGGGGAAGAATCCTCTGAACCAGAAAAATCCTCATCAGAAACAGATAAGTCAGAATGATGGCGGTCACCTAAAAATTCATCTGAAATGTGAGAAGTTTAAAAAGACCTTTTACATTTACTGGAAGGAGGAATAACAGACAGAGCCTTCCTAATAGAATAATAAACAAATTCTTTAACATTAACAGGAACATCCTGAACACTAGATGTTGAAGGAACAACAACAGGTAAAGGATTATTACTGATGGAGACACAATCTGCATTGGAAAGTTTATCATGACAACTTGCACAAACTACAGCTGGAGGAACAGTTGCCACAAGTTTACAACATATGCACTTAACTTTGGTAGAACCAGCATCAGGCAGTGTCTGTCCACTAGTGGATTGAGATTCAGGGCCAGGATGAGACATCTTGCAATATGTAATAGAAAAAACAACATATAAAGCAAAATTATCAAATTCCTTAAATGACAGTTTCAGGAATGGGAAAGAATGCAAAATAATAAGCTTCTAGGAACCAGAAGCAATGAAAGAGAGATGTTTAAATAATGTGAGTAAAAAAGTGAGACAAAAAAAGACGCCCACATTTTTTGGCGCCAAGATTATTAGCGCCAAATACAATACCCATATTTTTTGGCGCCAAAAATGACGCCACATCCTCTGACATTGAAAACGAAGCCCACAGTTTTTGGTGCAAAAAAATGTCTGAATACGCATGCGTCAAAGAAAACGTTTAGACAAAATACAACTTCCGGTGTCAATTACGGCGCCGGAAGTGACAAAACAAATTTTTTGCGCCAAAAAATGACGTAATAAAAAGAAACATTTTCTGCCCCCGCGAGCCTAATAGCACGCAGGAAAAAAATGGTCAAATAAAAAATTTTCAAGGTAAGAAAAAATAAATTGAAAGCATTATCCCAATAATGAAACTGACAGTCTGTATTGAAAAGGAATACTGATTATCCTGACTCAAGGCAAATATAAGTTTAGAGACATATATTTAGAACTTTACATATAAAGTGCCCAACCATAGCTTAGAGTGTCACAAAAAAATAAGACTTACTTACCCCAGGGCACTCATCTACATATAGTAGATAGCGAAACCAGTACTGAAACGAGAATCAGTAGAGGTAATGGTATATAAGAGTATATCGTCGATCTAAAAAGGGAGGTAGGAGAAGAAATCTCTATGACCGATAACAGAGAACCTATGAAACAGATCCCCTAGAGGTAGACTATTGTATTCAAATAGGCAATACTCTCTTCACATCCCTCTGATATTCACTGCACTCTGAGAGGAAAACCGGGCTTCAGCCTGCTGCGAAGCGCATATCAACGTAGAATCTAGCACAAACTTACTTCACCACCTCCACAGGAGGCAAAGTTTGTAAAACTGAATTGTGGGTGTGGTGAGGGGTGTATTTATAGGCATTTTAAGGTTTGGGAAACTTTGCCCCTCCTGGTAGGAATGTATATCCCATACGTCACTAGCTCATGGACTCTTGCTAATTACATGAAAGAAAATCAATTTATCAGGTAAGCATAAATTTCATTTTTCAAGCCCATTTGGCCACCTCCCTTCCACCCATGTAATTAAATTGTAAAACATAATTATACAATTTGTTTGTGCTACGTCTGTGCTGATTTGTGCTGCAAAACAATTTCTCAAATATTGCACTTTATATTTTAGCCATGTTACCTCAATCTCCACCCACTTTCCACCGCATGTAATTAAATTGTAAAAAAAAATTACACCATTAATTTGTACAACGCTTGTGCTGCAGAAATGAACATTTGTGCCAATTTAATTTCTGAGATATTGCACTTTATATTTCAGACCATGTGACCTTATCTCTGCCTTCTTTCCACCCCATTTAATGCAATCATAATAAAAGACACCATTTATTTGTGCTACATTTGTGCTGCTGAAATGAACATTTGTGTAGGTTTTGTTTCTGAGATATTGCACTTTGTATTTTAGCCCATGTGACCTCATCTCGGCCCACATTCCACCCCATATACACTGTAATTTAATCACGAAAAAAATATACCATTAATTTATGCTACGTTTATGCCGCAAAAAAATGAACATTTGTGCCGGTTAACTTTCCGAGATATGGATATATTTTAGCCCATGTGAAATCAATCTATGCCCACTTTTAACCCCATGTAATTAAAATGTAAATAAAAAAACATAATTTATGCTTACCTGATAAATTCCTTTCTTCTGTTGTGTGATCAGTCCACGGGTCATCATTACTTCTGGGATATAACTCCTCCCCAACAGGAAATGCAAGAGGATTCACCCAGCAGAGCTGCATATAGCTCCTCCCCTCTACGTCAGTCCCAGTCATTCGACCAAGAATCAACGAGAAAGGAGTAACCAAGGGTGAAGTGGTGACTGGAGTATAATTTAAAAGATATTTACCTGCCTTAAAACAGGGCGGGCCGTGGACTGATCACACAACAGAAGAAAGGAATTTATCAGGTAAGCATAAATTATGTTTTCTTCTGTTATGTGTGATCAGTCCACGGGTCATCATTACTTCTGGGATACCAATACCAAAGCAAAAGTACACGGATGACGGGAGGGATAGGCAGGCTCATTATACAGAAGGAACCACTGCCTGAAGAACCTTTCTCCCAAAAATAGCCTCCGAAGAAGCAAAAGTGTCAAATTTGTAAAATTTGGAAAAAGTATGAAGCGAAGACCAAGTTGCAGCCTTGCAAATCTGTTCAACAGAGGCCTCATTCTTAAAGGCCCAAGTGGAAGCCACAGCTCTAGTGGAGTGAGCTGTAATTCTTTCAGGAGGCTGCTGTCCAGCAGTCTCATAGGCTAAACGTATTATGCTACGAAGCCAAAAAGAGAGAGAGGTAGCAGAAGCTTTTTGACCTCTCCTCTGTCCAGAATAAACGACAAACAGGGAAGAAGTTTGGCGAAAATCTTTAGTTGCCTGCAAGTAGAACTTGAGGGCACGAACTACATCCAGATTGTGTAGAAGACGTTCCTTCTTTGAAGAAGGATTTGGACACAAGGATGGAACAACAATCTCTTGATTGATATTCCTGTTAGTGACTACCTTAGGTAAGAACCCAGGTTTAGTACGCAGAACTACCTTGTCTGAGTGAAAAATCAGATAAGGAGAATCACAATGTAAGGCTGATAACTCAGAGACTCTTCGAGCCGAGGAAATAGCCATTAAAAACAGAACTTTCCAAGATAACAATTTTATATCAATGGAATGAAGGGGTTCAAACGGAACACCCTGTAAAACTTTAAGAACTAAGTTTAAACTCCATGGCGGAGCAACAGCTTTAAACACAGGCTTGATCCTAGCTAAAGCCTGACAAAAGGCCTGGACGTCTGGATTTTCTGACAGACGCCTGTGTAACAAGATGGACAGAGCTGAAATCTGTCCCTTTAATGAACTAGCTGATAGACCCTTCTCTAAACCTTCTTGTAGAAAGGACAATATCCTAGCGATCCTAACCTTACTCCAGGAGTAACCTTTGGATTCGCACCAGTATAGGTATTTACGCCATATTTTATGGTAAATCCTTCTGGTAACAGGCTTCCTAGCCTGTATCAGGGTATCAATAACCGACTCAGAAAAACCACGTTTTGATAAAATCAAGCGTTCAATTTCCAAGCAGTCAGCTTCAGAGAAGTTAGATTTTGATGTTTGAATGGACCCTGTATCAGAAGGTCCTGTCTTAGAGGTAGAGACCAAGGCGGACAGGATGACATGTCCACTAGATCTGCATACCAAGTCCTGCGTGGCCATGCAGGCGCTATTAGAATCACTGATGCTCTCTCCTGTTTGATTTTGGCAATCAATCGAGGAAGCAGCGGGAAGGGTGGAAACACATAAGCCATCCCGAAGTTCCAAGGTGCTGTCAAAGCATCTATCAGAACCGCTCCCGGATCTCTGGATCTGGACCCGTAGAGAGGAAGTTTGGCGTTCTGGCGAGACGCCATGAGATCTATCTCTGGTTTGCCCCAACGTCGAAGTATTTGGGCAAAGACCTCCGGATGAAGTTCCCACTCCCCCGGATGAAAGGTTTGGCGACTCAAGAAATCCGCCTCCCAGTTCTCCACTCCCGGGATGTGGATTGCTGACAGGTGGCAAGAGTGAGACTCTGCCCAGCGAATTATCTTTGATACTTCCATCATTGCTAGGGAGCTTCTTGTCCCTCCCTGATGGTTGATGTAAGCTACAGTCGTGATGTTGTCCGACTGAAACCTGATGAACCCCCGAGTTGTTAATTGGGGCCAAGCCAGAAGGGCATTGAGAACTGCTCTCAATTCCAGAATGTTTATTGGAAGGAGACTCTCCTCCTGATTCCATAGTCCCTGAGCCTTCAGAGAATTCCAGACAGCGCCCCAACCTAGTAGGCTGGCGTCTGTTGTTACAATTGTCCAGTCTGGCCTGCTGAATGGCATCCCCCTGGACAGGTGTGGCCGATAAAGCCACCATAGAAGAGAATTTCTGGTCTCTTGATTCAGATTCAGAGTAGGGGACAAATCTGAGTAATCCCCATTCCACTGACTTAGCATGCACAATTGCAGCGGTCTGAGGTGTAGGCGTGCAAAAGGTACTATGTCCATTGCCGCTACCATTAAGCCGATCACCTCCATGCATTGAGCTACTGACGGGTGTTGAATGGAATGAAGGACACGGCATGCATTTTGAAGCTTTGTTAACCTGTCTTCTGTCAGGTAAATCTTCATTTCTACAGAATCTATAAGAGTCCCCAAGAATGGAACTCTTGTGAGAGGAAAAAGAGAACTCTTCTTTTCGTTCACTTTCCATCCATGCGACCTTAGAAATGCCAGAACTAACTCTGTATGAGACTTGGCAGTTTGAAAGCTTGAAGCTTGTATTAGAATGTCGTCTAGGTACGGAGCTACCGAAATCCCTCGCGGTCTTAGTACCGCCAGAAGGGCACCCAGAACCTTTGTGAAGATTCTTGGAGCCGTAGCCAATCCGAATGGAAGAGCTACAAACTGGTAGTGCCTGTCTAAGAAGGCAAACCTTAGATACCGGTGATGATCTTTGTGAATCGGTATGTGAAGGTAAGCATCTTTTAAATCCACTGTGGTCATGTACTGACCCTTTTGGATCATGGGTAAGATTGTCCGAATAGTTTCCATTTTGAACGATGGAACTCTTAGGAATTTGTTTAGAATCTTTAAATCTAAGATTGGCCTGAAAGTTCCCTCTTTTTTGGGAACCACAAACAGGTTTGAGTAGAACCCTTGTCCTTGTTCCGACCGCGGAACCGGATGGATCACTCCCATTAATAACAGATCTTGTACACAGCGTAGAAACGCTTCTTTCTTTATCAGGTTTGTTGACAACCTTGACAGATGAAATCTCCCTCTTGGGGGAGATAATTTGAAGTCTAGAAGGTATCCCTGAGATATGATCTCTAGCGCCCAGGGATCCTGAACATCTCTTGCCCAGGCCTGGGCGAAGAGAGAAAGTCTGCCCCCCACTAGATCCGGTCCCGGATCGGGGGCTCTCGGTTCATGCTGTCTTTGGGGCAGCAGCAGGTTTCCTGGCCTGCTTGCTCTTGTTCCAGGACTGGTTAGGCTTCCAGCCTTGCCTGTAACGAGCAACAGCTCCCTCCTGTTTTGGTGCAGTGGAGGTTGATGCTGCTCCTGTTTTGAAATTCCGAAAGGGACGAAAATTAGACTGTCTAGCCTTAGCTTTGGCTTTGTCTTGAGGTAGGGCGTGGCCCTTACCTCCTGTAATGTCAGCGATAATTTCTTTCAAACCGGGCCCAAATAAAGACTGCCCCTTGAAAGGTATATTAAGTAATTTGGACTTAGAAGTAACATCAGCTGACCA
The DNA here is from genome assembly GCF_027579735.1 of Bombina bombina. Classification (NCBI taxonomy): domain Eukaryota; kingdom Metazoa; phylum Chordata; class Amphibia; order Anura; family Bombinatoridae; genus Bombina; species Bombina bombina. The sequence continues at coordinate 323,495,371 of NC_069500.1, read as the reverse complement.
GGATTTTAGCCACAGCGCCCTACGTGCCTGTATGGCGAATCCTGAGTTCTTAGCCGTAAGTTTGGTTAAATGTACTACGGCCTCCGAAATGAATGAATTAGCTAGTTTAAGGACTCTAAGCCTGTCCGTAATGTCGTCTAGCGTAGATGAACTAAGGTTCTCTTCCAGAGACTCAATCCAAAATGCTGCCGCAGCCGTAATCGGCGCGATACATGCAAGGGGTTGCAATATAAAACCTTGTTGAACAAACATTTTCTTAAGGTAACCCTCTAATTTTTTATCCATTGGATCTGAAAAAGCACAGCTATCCTCCACCGGGATAGTGGTACGCTTAGCTAAAGTAGAAACTGCTCCCTCCACCTTAGGGACCGTTTGCCATAAGTCCCGAGTGGTGGTGTCTATTGGAAACATCTTTCTAAATATTGGAGGGGGTGAGAACGGCACACCGGGTCTATCCCACTCCTTAGTAACAATTTCAGTTAGTCTCTTAGGTATAGGAAACACGTCAGTACTCGCCGGTACCGCAAAGTATTTATCCAACCTACACAGTTTCTCTGGTATTGCAACGGTGTTACAATCATTGAGAGCTGCTAAGACCTCCCCTAGTAATACACGGAGGTTCTCCAATTTAAATTTAAAATTTGAAATATCTGAATCCAATCTGTTTGGATCAGAACCGTCACCTACAGAATGAAGCTCTCCGTCCTCATGCTCTGCAAGCTGTGACGCAGTATCAGACATGGCCCTAGTATTGTCAGCGCACTCTGTTCTCACCCCAGAGTGATCACGCTTGCCTCTTAGTTCTGGTAATTTAGACAAAACTTCAGTCATAACAGTAGCCATATCTTGTAATGTTATCTGTAATGGCCGCCCAGATGTACTAGGCGCCATAATATCACGCACCTCCCGGGCGGGAGATGCAGGTACTGCCGCGTGAGGCGAGTTAGTCGGCATAACTCTCCCCTCGCTGTTTGGTGAAATTTGTTCAAATTGTACAGATTGACTTTTATTTAAAGTAGCATCAATACAGTTAGTACATAAATTTCTATTGGGCTCCACCTTGGCATTGGAACAAATGACACAGATATCTTCCTCTGAGTCAGACATGTTTAACACACTAGCAATAAACTTGCAACTTGGTTATAATCTTTTTTAGCAAAAACGTACTGTGCCTCAAAGAGGTACTAAACGATTAAATGATTAAATGACAGTTGAAATAATGAACTGAAAAACAGTTATAGCATCAAACTTTAAAACAACACAACTTTTAGCAAAGGTTTGTTCCCATTAGAAAAATAACAATAATTAAATATGACATAAAAATTACAGAGCAACGTTTTTATTCACAGTCAATATAAAATTCTCACAGCTCTGCTGAGAGAATCTACCTCCCTCTAAAGAAGTTTGAAGACCCCTGAGATCTGTCAGAGATGAACCGGATCATGCAGGAAATATAAGAGTAACTGACTGGAATTTTTTGATGCGTAGCAAAGAGCGCCAAAAACGGCCCCTCCCCCTCACACACAGCAGTGAAGAGAAACGAAACTGTCATAATTAAAACCAAACAACTGCCAAGTGGAAAATAATGCCCAAATATTTATTCACTCAGTACCTCAGAAATGTAAACGATTCTACATTCCAGCAAAAACGTTTAACATGATAAATACTTATTAAAAGGATTAGTGACTTTTAACAGAGTAGTTCCGGTGAAATACCATCCCCAGAATACTGAAGTGTATACATACATGACATTATAACGGTATGGCAGGATTTTCTCATCAATTCCATTCAGAAAATAAAAACTGCTACATACCTCAATGCAGATTCATCTGCCCGCTGTCCCCTGATCTGAAGCTTTTACCTCCCTCAGATGGCCGAGAACAGCAATATGATCTTAACTACTCCGGTTAAAATCATAGTAAAAAACTCTGGTAGATTCTTCCTCAAACTCTGCCAGAGAAGTAATAACACGCTCCGGTGCTATTGTAAAATAACAAACTTTTGATTGAAGTCATAAAAACTAAGTATAATCACCATAGTCCTCTCACACATCCTATCTAGTCGTTGGGTGCAAGAGAATGACTGGGACTGACGTAGAGGGGAGGAGCTATATGCAGCTCTGCTGGGTGAATCCTCTTGCATTTCCTGTTGGGGAGGAGTTATATCCCAGAAGTAATGATGACCCGTGGACTGATCACACATAACAGAAGAAATAAACCATTTGTTAGTGAAGCAAAAATTAACATTTGTGCTAGTTTGGTTTTGGAGATATTCCACCCCATGTAATAAAAGTTTAAAAATATATAACCATTCCTTTGTCTTTGCAGCACAAATCAACAAAACAAATGGAGGTAGGAAGAGAAGGCGGGGGAGGGATAAATTCAGACTTAAGAGAGAGGAGATATCCCTCCAGGCAACGGAGACAAAACCAGAACCAGGGGAACTTTGTCAGGGGCAGACCCCGGCGATTCCGGGGACGCAGGGGGTACTAAAGACAGCAGAAGAAGGCCTCCAGATAATTAACTTATCGTCATTTAAATTAAACCTTGCTCATATAGAGGTGCTTAAGAAAGGTCTTTCGTTTTGTCCCACAAACTACCTTGACAAATTCAATTTTATAAAAGATCTCCACCTGTTTGCCCGAAAAATTGTATTATCTCAGATAATGAAGGGCAAAAGTAGACACTTAGTGGAAGATGTCAACATCACTAAAGATGACATGCCCACGGTAGAGACTCTTCAAAGCCTTCTTGAAGAAAATGAGGGGAGTCAGTATACCCCCACGCAACTAAAGGACATTCCTTGTTACAATAGAACTACCTCGGACTTTAAGGCTAAATCAAAATATATGCCACAACTCTCAATGGTACCGGCAGTCAATATATTCGTGAAACAGGTTGAGAAGGAAGTTAACCAACTATCCCTTATAGGAATAGTGGATGACAACCTATCAAAACCCGAACGGAAAGCTCTAAGTGAACTCATGAATGCTAAAGGATTTCTAATAAAGCCAGCGGACAAAGGTGGTAACCTTGTCCTCTGGGATGAAAATATGTATGTCTTGGAGGCTAAACGTCAGCTTTTGAATACAAAGCATTATAAATCCATGACATACAACCCCACATCTTCCCTACAATACACGCTGTTTAACATCTTAAAAAAGGCAAAAAGTAATGGCCTTATCACAAATTCGGAACATAAGTATCTTTATCCCGAGCACCCTATAACACCTGTCTTCTATTGTATCCCGAAGATACATAAAAACGCTAGCCATCCGCCAGGTCGTCCAATAATTGCAGGAATTGGAAGTTTGACTGAAAACTTAGGCAATTATGTGGACTTCTTTCTTAGACCCTTCCTAAGTACATTACCATCATATATCCTGGACACAGCGGATTTTCTAAGGAAAATTGATAAGCTTTCGGTCCCTCAAGGTGCCATTATGGCATGTTTGGATGTGGAAGGTCTGTACTCATCAATTCCACATGATGTTGGCATAAAAGCATGCAGACACTTCCTTATGATGAGAGGAATGCAAACACAACAACACACAGATTTTGTCATGGAACTGTTAGAGTTCATTTTGACAAACAATGTATTTCTCTTTGATAATAAGGTATATGTACAGCAGCAAGGGACAGCTATGGGGGCGACTTGTGCCCCCACCTATGCATGCCTTCACTTGGGAGCATGGGAAATGGAGGATGTGTACCAGAGCCCTCTCTTTGAGGAGAACATCCACATATGGCTTAGATATGTGGATGATATTTTCCTCATATGGGAGGGCTCTGAACAGGGTCTCCTTGACTTTGTTGATACTCTGAATAAGAATGATAAAAATATCCTTCTTACATTGCAGTCCAGTAGGAAGGAAATATCCTTTTTGGACATTAAGATAAATCTTAATCAGGGCTCAATTGAAACTGAGAACTTCCGAAAGGCAACGGCAACAAACAGTTTGCTTCTTGCAACTAGTCACCATCCTGACCATCTCAAAAAGGGAATACCCAAGGGACAGTTTCTCAGATTACGTCGCAATTGCTCAACTAAAACAAAATATTATGAGCATGCCCTGGAAATGAAAAAACGTTTTGAAGACAGGGGGTACTCGAAGAGAGTCGTTAAAAGGGCTCTCAATGAAGCAGCCCACCAAAATCGTGAGCAACTTCTGATACCAAAGGAGAAACCTGTGCAAGGTCCTATCAGATTGATCGCAGATTATAACTGTCACTGGTCAGCTCTGCGAACGATACTTGATAAAAACTGGCATGTCTTAACAAGTGATGAAGGGGTATCCAAGGAGGTGGGAGACCACCCAAACATCACTGCCAGAAGAGCACCTAATCTTAGGGACAAATTGGTGAGAAGCCAATTTGTATCACCTAAAAGACAAACTGACTGGCTTACTACACACAGATCCACGGGTAATCATCCATGTGGAAGATGTGTGGAGTGCAAATACATGGTAAAAACAAAAGTTTTTTCCACACATACTGGCAAGATATACAAACTAAAGCATCACATTACATGCAATACTGAAGGTGTCATCTATCTTCTCTCCTGCAGCTGCCCACGGTTCTATGTGGGCAAAACTCGGAGAGCCATTAAGGACCGGATTACTGAGCACAGGGATGACATTAAAAATAAGAATCCTAAAAGCAATGTGGCTAAGCACTTTGAAGATGCTCATGCCTGTATCTCTGACTCCCTCTCATTCATAGGCATTGACAGAGGCATTACTAATAATAGAGGAGGCGACAATGATAAGGTCCTCCTCCAGAAGGAATGCAGGTGGATCATGATCCTCCAAACTCAGATGCCCAAAGGGTTAAATGATAGAATTGACATGGCCTGTTTTTTATAAAGTATGGCTGTTGTTTTCATCATTCGCATTCCATAGTATTTCCCAGTCCAGACATGCCCTTATATTCTATATCACACTATACATCTTTAAGTATTAGAGTACTTTCACTAACAACTTATTAGGGCAACAAAGGTTAAATAGGTAAATTACATGTTTTACGATTTTCTATCAGCACTATTTTCAGACCAAAACCCAATTGTTTTTCTCAGGTGTATAGGATCTCTTTATCTTAGCATGTAAGTGTTTTAAATGAGTATATTCTAATTCTCTGTATTATTACTATATATGTATCAATTGACGCACACTCCAAGGGGTTTGTCCCTTCACTAACCATCGTCGCTGATGAAGCATTGTGAGACTTTCTCAATAGGGGCGTGCCATTCAGCAAAGTTTAAAAGGGAGACGAAATACTCCCAACGTCATCACGCCCTGACAAAGCCCGACATACCTAGCGGGTGAAACGCGCGTCGGCATTGGACAAGCCGACCGGAGCATGTGATTGGTGTTGAATACACGGAACAGACACGCTGCAAGCGAACACGCCTGATGGATCTCTAGAACGGAGTTCCCTAATACTCAATGAGGCTCATCTATTAAAAACCAGTCACAAGAAAATACGAAGGAAACAGGTCGTATGCTGCCTTTTCACTGCCTGATTGATAGGCATTTGCTTGACTGACTTGGATGATGCTACCCTGATGAGAGGGTATACGCTAAGTTCTCTAAGGAAAATGCTACTGCTAACATATGCTTGAGGCTTACTAATATCACGCTACACTGAGGCTAAACCTTGTGCTTTGCATAAATGCCTTTATCTGCTTCATGGCTAACTTTCCAGCTTGCATAACTTTACCTAAGGGACACTTATACCCGACAGCATGAGTAGCTGCTTCTATGTGATTATCCAGCAGAGCCGGCTGTATATTGTTTCATGCTGTTTGCTTGCATAGTAACAAGATATCTGTACATATTTTGGGGCACATTATAGCAACCTACTTAGATCCCATCTAAATACGTGCCCGGCATTTAGCCTTAAATTTATAAGGTGCCGTACGCAGCAGGGTGTAGTGGCTTGACTTTTTGTCCCCCAGTAATATATCTTTTATGTAACATGTATATGTACAATTTATGTTTAGACTTCTAATAGTATCAATTCATCTGCATACGTGTTGGGGCACACTAACTGTAACTACTTAGATCCCAGTTATAAATCTGCCCGGCATTCAGCCTTACATACTAAGGTGCCGCTAGCAGTAGGGTGTAGTAGTCTGATTATTGTTCCCCATTCTAATTCTGCAGTAAACTCATGAGGCTTTTCAGGCCTGTGTAAACAATTACATATCATGTTAATGATTTCTGTTCATGTATAGACACTATCCCCTGACCGGTCAGGTTTGTAAGTATGTTGTATTTTTTATGCTATTCAACATCTTTATAAAGTGATCATATATACCTTTTGGGTCTTTTGGCATTTTTTACCATTTTGTATATACATTTGTAATTATACCGTTAGTGCCAGGGAGTTCTCTCCTTTGCAGCTACACTAGCATTTTTGGTTGACACATCTGATAGTCCCTTTTGAGCTTTAGTTTAAATTTTGAAAAAGAGTGCTGAATTCCCTGTCTTTTATCCTGGTCTTTCTTTTGTTTCCAGGATTTACTCTCTCTACATAAACTCTTCTATTTTATATAAGGGTCTGCACCAGATATTTGATATACTCTAGACCATACCAGTATTAGCCTAGAAGCCAACTGGTTGGATACTCCCTGTTTCTAAAAAAGCTCATAGCAATTGCGTCCCCTCCGTTATTAAATTTGATATATATATATATATATATATATATTTTTATGATTTCAGTACATGGGGTGGAAAGTGGGTGGAGATTAAGGTCATACAGGCTAAAACATAATGTACAGGAGAGGGCGGAGCTAGCCAGCCAGGAAGATGGCCGTGGCTTACTAGAGCTCCTGTGCCCAATCTGGCTGAGAGGCGACTAAAAACAAGCCCAGCGACAACAAAGGAGTCACAAGTGCGTAAGATCATAGCACATTAAGCACTGCTCATGAATTCGGCCGAATTGTGAATCATCGGCACCCCAGAGCGATGTGAACAGTACCCGTGGCGCACTCCACCCACGCCAGCATATCCGTTCTGGAGCATAACCACGCTACACGCCGGGCCCTGCAAACAAATGCCTCAACGGGTCAGCGGTAAGACAGTTTGAAAAATTAGCTATTTGTGAGATAACACGCAGGGGTCTGCAAAAAGCAACTATCACGCAGCCCATTTTATCGCTCATGCTACACAGAGAAGGGGCGCGGTAGGCCGCGCTTCATAAAGTTTACCTCCCCTAGCGCTTTAGAGATGAAGAACGGGGAAAGCAGAATCACTTATACATTTTTGGGTTATAAACCCCTCTAATACCCCCTTTCCCTCGATGGCTGGCCAATTTTATTAGTAGAGACAAAAGGGAGGATAAATAAAGCACGCACATTCATGAGCCCACGTAAAGGAGTATAAATCTCAAGAATTAGCCTACAACAGAAAAATGATAAGGGTCTGGTGGCCTCACGCTTTTGAGCCTATGCTATAATCAAACTACACAGACAAGGCCTTCAGCTCCCTACAGCACAAATCCGGAACAAAGGGAAAATCATCAGCACAGTGGCCTTTTTCTACATATATTTTTCCTTTTCCTGCACCTGACCTGCCTTTAATTACTCTGGAGACCCACTAATAAGCAGTCACCTGTAGTCCCTGAAGATTTCATTTTAAAGCATTTAAGCAAGATCTGAGCAGAGTAACTGAGCACACAAAATTCAATCATGTCACCTAAAAAGCTTAACAAAAAGGGTTTAGGCCCCAAGCCACGCAGCCACACAACCCCATCTGTTAACAGCTACTTTAAATCAGTAGAAAATCAAGCTGCTGCTGCCAGTATCACAGAGGATCCTGAATCACTTGCTGCATCTTCTTCGTCAGAATCTGACACGGAGACTGTAACTGACACTATCACAATACCAAAAGCTTTGTTTGAATCTCTCCCTTCAAAAAAAGACTTCTCTACCTTAATCTCACAAGTAAAGCAGTGCATTAAAGAGGAAATCAGTGATCTTAAAAGGGAAATGGGAGAGATCGGACACAGGGTAGAAGCAGTGGAGAGTACACAGGATGCCCATGCCTCAGCAATAACAGACCTTCACAACATTATTCTTAAACAGCACGGGGAGATCCATGACTTAGAAGAAAAAATGGATGACGCAGAGAATAGAGGCAGAAGGCACAACATTAGAATAAGGGGCATTCCCGAAGCTATCTTGACTGCAGACCTAGATCAATATCTACAAGACCTCTTTAATTTCTTAAAGCAAACAGAGCCTCCTGCAAAAATAGACATTGATAGAGCTCATAGGGCTCTGAGGCCAAGACCCTTGGACTCGCAGCCCCCAAGAGACGTGATTGTCCGTATAACAAACTTCAAGGAAAAGGAGGATATTATGAAGCAGGCTCGGGAGAAACAACCCATAAAATATGAGAATGCAGAACTACAATTCTATGCAGATCTCTCCCAAAGGACCCTTGCCAAAAGAAAGGAATTTAAACCGCTCACCTTATCACTTCGAAAGATGAACATCCCTTACAGATGGGGATTCCCCTTTCACCTAATAATCCTAAGGCAAGGAAAAAGATACTCATGTTCCTCACTGGAAGAAATCCCAAAGATATGCACGGAATTAGACATTCCAACCCCAGAAGGGGTGACAACACAGGTTACTCAGGAACAATCAAGCTTAGAGACCAACGGTGGTCCTTTGCTACAGAGGAAAGAGTGGCAACAAGTTCAGCCTAAGAAGACTCGTCGACCCAGCACACATAGTCAACCACAATTAAAAGAAAAGGGTTGATTGAGACTGTTTGTGCTGTATCCTTTTTTTTTTGTTATCTTGCAATGTAATCTTTATATTAAAATTCTTTGTCTAAATGCTGTAGGGGTAGGTCCCCCCCTAGTATACTTAAGCATGTCGCGAGACATAGGTAATACCCAACATACGGGTAGGGGCCATATAAAGTTCTTACTGTTAGAAGATTAATCTCAGACACATGTTGGTAGAGTTAATAAATTACAGTCTGACTAAGTTTACTTAGACTTAATAATGTTCAATAATTACATGTTTAATCTCACAAACCTAGAAGTTGAGCCATGTTTGGCTTATTGTTAGATTATTCAGTTCTCTCAGCCAGGCGGGAGAATTAGTCTCCCCTAGTGTTGATGTTGCAACAAGCGCTCCCCCTGTTTAGAGGTAGCGCTTGGAATGTTAAATTGTTAATTGTAATTTTCTTTTTCTACTTTGTTTTTTTTGTTCATGTTTTTGTTTATATTTTTCTACACAGAGTACAGTACCCGGGTTCTCATCTTGGTGAGTGTGGCAGGAAATCTCATTTCACTTACATAATTTCTGTCAAAAAGCACAGGTATGAATAGGAATAACACACAGGATGTAATCATCCTCACCCAAAATGTTAAGGGCTTCAATAGTCCAAATAAGCGCAGAATGGCCTTACTAGACCTACACAAGAAAGGGGGGCACATCTTAATGTTACAAGAGACACATTTTAAGTTTGGTCATGTTCCTAAGTTTTTTTCTTCTAACTACCCCTTGCACTTCCACAGTTCCAACCCATCCAAAAAAATCAATGGTGTCAGCATTTTGATACATAGGTCCATTGCTTTCACTAAAACCCACATAGAACATGATAAAGATGGTAGATTCCTATGCGTTACAGGTCTTCTTTTTGGAAAACCTGTTACATTAGTGAATGTTTATGCCCCAAATAGATCCCAAAGCTCGTTCATTAATACTACCACCAATACCATCCTGTCACATATTAAAGGATCTTTAATCCTAGCGGGAGATCTCAATGTACCCCTAAATCCTAAATTGGATTGTACCAACCCAGACACGAGAATTAAAATACCCAAAATGCAAACTATATGGCAGAATCTCAAATTGCTAGGGGTACATGATACATGGAGGTACATGAACCCACAGAAAAGGGATTTTACCTTTTTTTCAAACCCAAATAGGTGTTACTCCAGGTTAGATTACATTTTAATTGACCACTTAGTACTCTCCTACATGAAAGCAGCCGACATCTCGCACACCACTTGGTCTGACCATTCTTTGGTCTCTTGTAGACTAACATGGCCCTCAGCCCCTCTCAGAACATTCCAATGGAGACTGGATGAGTCGTTACTAAAAGGTAAAACACAAATAACTAATTTAGCTAAACACATTAAATCCTATTTCGACCTGAACGACTCACCCAAGGTTAATATCACCACCCTTTGGGAGGCTCATAAAAGCACAATTAGAGGGGAGCTTATCAAGACCAAAGCATACGTGACGAAGAAGAGTAGGGAGAAATTCTCTTCTCTAGCGAAAGATATAGCTGACTTGGACTTTCAACATAAACAATACCCAGACAATCCATCTACTTCGGATAACCTTAACGCCAAACGAGACCAATTAAATAACTTACTCCAACTGTCCACTCAGAGACAACTACTGTCCTTCCAACAAACATTTTATAGTGAAGGAAATAAACCAGGGAAATGGTTAGCGAGAACCTTGAAGAAAAGGCAACAACGCACATATGTACACTCAATTAAAAGCAAATCAGGCAGACAGGTAGAGGATACCCATAAGATTGCGGAGGAATTTAAGGCTTATTACCATAAACTTTATAATTTATACCCAAATAGGAACACTCAAGCTCACTCCTATCACTGCAAGCAATATCTAGATCAAATACAAGTCCCACAGTTAAATGCAGAACAGTCTAAAGCACTAGATCAACCCTTCACCCTTAGAGAAGTGCTAGATGCAATAAAAACCCTTAAGCCTAACAAAGCTCCGGGCCCAGATGGCTTTTCTGGGCTTTATTATAAAACTTTCTCCAAACTCCTCGCCCCATATTTGACTTCTTTATTTAACCATATATCAGATAGCACTTGTTTCCCAGACACTATGCTCCAGGCTGTGGTGACAGTACTAGAAAAACCAGGTAAAACACCAGATCATCCGGCCAACTTCAGACCAATTTCGTTACTTAACACAGATCTAAAGCTATACGCAAAAATTCTAGCCACCCGAATAAACAAATTACTACCCCTAATAATCCACCAAGACCAAGCTGGCTTTGTGCCGTCTAGGGAAGCAAAAGATAACACAGTAAAAGTCCTAAATCTATTAGAATACGTACAATTGGCTGACATCCCGACTCTTTTTGTATCCACCGACGCCGAGAAGGCATTTGACAGACTTGACTGGACCTACTTACAGATGACTCTCAGACAGTTCAACTTTCCCAATCACTTTATACAAAAAATAATGGCTCTTTATACCACCCCTTCGGCACAGATCAGGGTAAATGGGACTTTGTCCGAACACTTTGAAATTAGAAATGGATCCAGACAGGGCTGCCCCCTCTCACCTTTACTATTCATTCTCTCTCTAGAACCCTTAGCAATCAAACTCAGATCAAATAGCCACATCAAGGGAATACAGTTAGGATCCAGGAACCATAAGCTGGCCATTTACGCGGACGACTTGTTACTTACACTGTCTGATCCGTTAGAATCTATCTCTCATGCCCTATTGGAACTTGACTCTTTCGGTAAGGTGTCTAATTTTTCAGTCAACACGTCAAAATCTGAATTCCTGCCGGTGAGGGTACCACATCCGGTTCTAGAAGCTATTAAGACACAATGCCCCCTTAAAATGCAGTCCAAATGCCTTAAATACCTAGGTATCTATCTCACCCCAGACAGACAATCCACACGTAAATATAACTATGAGAAACTGATTACTGAATTTCATTCACTAACCTCCTCCTGGCTTTTAAAAAATGTCTCTTGGTTGGGCAGGATCCAGGCAGCGAAAATGGTGTTATTGCCCAAAGCATTATACATATTACAAACTGTCCCCATTCAAAACATTTCTAGAGAGATTAATATACTACAAAAAATAATGAATGACTATATCTGGAGGCGCAGACCTCCACGTATTAGTAAAAGCACGATTTATAAACTCATGACACAAGGAGGTTTGGGCGTTCCCCACCTCAGCTCCTACAAGTTAGCTATCTCGCTCCAAAGAGTAGTGGACTGGTGCAGATACGGGATTGATCAATCCAAGGGTTGGGTACAGATAGAAACATCTTTAGCGGGCACTGATACCATTGGCAGTTTGTGTTGGAACCCCTCAGCTGTGAAAAGTCCAACAATCTCCCAATTAGGTATTACTAATGAAACGTGGAAGGATTGGCTATTTGTCCTTAAAACACATCCGAAAATCTCCACTAAATTCTCCCCGCTCACGAATCTACTGTCAAACCCTGAATTTCCCCCAGGCTTGCAAATAGAAAGAAATACAAACACTAACTCCCCTCTGAGTGCACAGATCCAAATTCACACCTTATTAGACAAACATCAACTAATGACAAAGCAGCAAATTGACCTATTATCTCCCCCCTTTTTCACCTCCTGGTTCACCTACCATCAGGCCAGACACTTCATCCTCTCACACAAATACAAAGCGGACTTCACACGTCCACTTACACAATTTGAACAAGCCTGCTCAAATGGATCAGAAAACCTGAGATCAATCTCCTCACTATATAAATTAGTTTTAGAAAATAGTTTCGACAAGCTGCCTTCATATACTATAGGGTGGGATAGAGAACTAGTAGCACACACGCCCCCCACAGAATGGCTTTCTAGATTCAAAAGACTGTCACAGTCAGCACACTCTTCTAGAGCAAAAGAGACAAATATTAAAATCTGCATGCGCTGGTATATGACACCATCAAGACTGAAACAAATATATAAAAATAGTTCAGGTAAATGCTGGAGGGGGTGCGATCAAGAGGGTAATATGAAACATATCTGGTGGGAATGTGATCCAATTAGACAGTTTTGGTTTGAGATCTTTAGAGATGTCAATAAGGTTCTTTCCACTCAATTAACCCCTGGTCCGGAGCTAATTTTGCTTCAAGGATCTCCCCAGGTAGCCTGCAAGATACGCAAACAGTTATTCCAAATCATGATAAACACAGCAAAACAAATGATACCCAGATATTGGAAATCAGCCACAATCCCAAGTATCAGTGATTGGAGAAAGCTTGTCAGCACTGACCTAATCCTAGAAAGATTCCACTATCTCAGATCGGATAATCTAGATTTTTTCGATAATATGCTTTTTCTTTGGGAGTCCTTCATTCTAGCCTTGCCCAAATAGGGGATGCAGCTGTGCCTAACCTCAAATTCTTCTATATAAACTAACAACATACTCCCCAAGACTCCTGCCACACAACACGCTAAACACTTTCTGATGTTCTGCCGCACCACCTACCCGGGTACAATTACAATTACATTTACACTCAACCTTTTATATTTAACATTTTAATTTTTATTTCAGTCCATCAAATTTATCTATTTCTATTTGTTTTGTTTTTGATTTGTGTTTTTGTTTTTTTTATTTTTGTTTTAAATGTTTGAGTCTATTATAACTCTGAAAAAAGGTCCGATTGAAACCAGACCTGGCAATTGTTCATTACCATCGAACTTTAAACTTTCATACATGTTGATACTTGCCAGGATCATCCTTTTTTGCTCATATGAAAAGACTAAATATCACCTGGACTAGTCATTTTTAGACTAAGGAAGCCCATGACTTCCCTTACGCTTAATAGATGTCATCTGATGTTTATGTGTGTATCACATCATTTATTCTTTTTCTGTCAATTGTATTATTATTTGCTTTTATTGTTATGTGAAACTCTAATAAAAACCAAATATATAAAAAAAAAAAAAATATAATGTACAATATCTCTGAAACTAAACCGGCAAAAATGTTTGTTTTTGCAGCACAAATCAGCACAAATGTAGCTTGAACATACAAATATATTTTAGCCAATATGACCTTAATCTCCGCCCACTTACCACCCCATGTAATGAAATCATAAAAATATATATACCATTCATTTGTGCTACATTTGTGCAGCAAAAAATTGAACCTTTGTGCCGTTTTAATTTCAGAAATATTATATATTATATTTTAGCCCATGTGGCCTTAGTTTTCACCCACTTTCCACTCCATGTAATTAAATTGTAAAAGAATATATATATACCATTTGTTTGTGCTAATTTGTGTCGCAAAAATGAACATCTGTACCGGTTTTGTTTTGTAGATAATGCACATTATATTCTATGTGACCTCAAACTTTTCAAACTTTGAGGAACAGGATGAATAAAGTGCTTTATATAAAAAGAATGATAACCCCCCAAAAATTGGGTGGGTCTCATGGACTCTTGCAAACCATGAAAGAAATGAATTTATCAGGTAAGTTCTTACAAAAATTATGTTTTCTTTCATATAGGTGGCAAGAGTCCATGAGCTAGTGACATATGGGATACAATACCCAAGATGTGGAAGTCCACGAGTCACTAGAGAAGGAGGGATAAAATAAAAACAGCTATTTCCGCTGAGAAATTAAATCCAAAAAATAATTAAGTTTTCTTAAAAAAAAAATGAAAATAATTATCAAATCATAGGCACTAGAATTAAACTAAAACAGCTGCCTGAAGAACCTTTGTACCAAAGGCTGCTTCCGAAGAAGCAAACACATAAAAATGGTAAATTTTAGTAAATGTATGCAATGAAGACCAAGTTGCTGCTTTGCAAATTTGATCAACTGAAGCTTCATTCTTGAAAGCCCAAGATGTAGGAACTGAGCTAGTAGAATGAACTGTAATTCGCTGAGGCAGAGACTGCCCCGCCTCTAAATAAGCTTTGTGAATCAAAAGCTTCAACCAAGAGGCTTTCTGACCTTTTCTGGAACCAGAAAAAAAATAACAAATAGACTAGAAGTCTTTCTGAAATTTTTAGTAGCCTCAACATAATATTTCAAAGCTCTTACCACATCCAAAGAATGTAGACCTTTCAAGAGTATTCTTAGGATTAAGACACAAGGAAGGAACAATAATTTCCCTATTGATGTTGTTAGAATTCACAAATTTGGTAAAAATGTAACCCTTTAAGTGCTAACGACGGTTCTGAGCTGTCGCAGAGTTTCCCACTCTGGTGCTAACGACGGCTCAGAGCTGTCGCTAGCACTCTTCCACATTGAGGGAGATCTGGGGGCTCCCACCCACTCGCTACCCCAGTGATCGTGCCTGTATAGTCACAGGCATCGCAGGGGCTTCACGTTTTGTGTGGTGACGTCATGCCAGGTCACGTCACTCATGTTCCTTCTCAGCACAAGGAACATGACCGGAGGACTGGAGACTCACTGGAGAGGAAGAGGGAGGAGCCAGCCAGCCGGTGGGGTTTTAGGAGTGTCAGTGTGTAATAAGGTAAAAAAATAAAAAAAAAATTACTGACGGTTACTGAAATTTACTGTACCAACATTATATCATGTTGTTTGTAATTTGTGTGTGCAGTGCAAGTTGACTGCAGGTCAAATCATATCCTTAAAAAAACATAACCAAGCACCTCCATTATGATTCACTGTTTCAGGAGTGTAACGTTCAAAAAAAGTCCTCAAATTTAATGTTACCACCTTTACATCTTCTTTCTTGGTAATTTGGGTGTGCAAGTTGGTCAAATATCACTAAAAAAGCATAACCAAGCTAGCACCTCCATACTTTTACATAATTTTACTAGAGTTCAGGAGGGAAACATTTTTCAAAAGAAGGAAAAACAGAGTTTTTTGTTTTTTTTACTAGGGTTCAGGAGAGAAATGTTTTTAAGATACCAAGAGAAGAAATAGGTCAATAGAATTAAGTAAATTAGTTTATATATGTATTATATCTGCTGTCCGAATTGTTTTGTTGTCATGTATGTGTGTGTGTATGTATGTGTGCATGTATGTGTGTGTATGCATTTGTGTGTGTGTGTATGTGTTTTGTGTGTGTGTGTATACATGTGTGTATGCATGTTTGCTTGTGTATATATGTGTATATATATATGTATATATATATATATATATATATATATATATATATATATAAATATATATATATATATATATATATATATATATATGTGTGTGTGTGCGTGTGTGTGTATATATATATAGTGTATGTGTGCAGGGCTGTCCCTCTTTCAAATTTTGAAATATTGGGAGGTATGTGACAGGCTCATCAGGCATCATTTACAACCATGACATATTGACATTCATTCACAGACAATCATTATGATTGTTAGTGAATGAATGTCAATATGTCATGTATAGTTTGTAGGAGGCATGGCATGACAGCACAGTACAGTGTGTGTGTGTGTGTGTGTGTGTGTGTGTATATGTATGTATGTGTATATATATATATATATATATATATATATATATATATAGATATATGTGTGTGTGTACAAAGAGATCAGCACTCACCAGCAAAGCAACCATTCTGTGCACGGTCTGTAAATATCCAAAGGAAAAAGGGCTGGGGATCAGGATCCGGTGTGTATCCTCAGTTGTCCACAACACTTAAGCCAGCACGAAGAGATTTGAATAATCACCTTTAATGTATCATAACATAACATTTCGGCCTTGGTGGACACCTAACTGAGGATACACACCGGATCCTGATCCCCAGCCCTTTTTCCTTTATATATATATATATATATATATATATATATATATATATATATGTATGTATATATATATATATATATATATATATATATATATATATATATATATATATAGTATTAGGCTACAATGTGCGATTTTGTAAAATTTTGGGATGGTGGATTTTTTAATGTAATAAAGTGTGCCACGGCAAAAAAAAAGGTTGAAAATCACTGATCTAAGCAGCTACAGACCGCCAAGTCCCACCGTTTGAAAGGTAATCGCCTAACCTTTCTAACAGTGTAAGTATTGGGGATCTGAGGGGAAAAAAAGTTAAAAATAAATATATATATATATATATATATATATATATATATTAAACAGCTTAGCACCCAGGTGGGAAAGTGCTTAGCACTCAAAGGGTTAAACGAAGAGAACGAATATGTTCAATTTAAAAAAAATAATAAGATTAGTCAATTTCTGTCTCTGATGCAGGATCCTCTGAGTCAGAGGAACCCTCATCAGTAGAGGATATTTCAGTATGATGTCGGTCAGTACAAATTTCATTAGATCTATGACAAGTTTGGAAAGACCTTTTACATTTATTTGAAGGCTGAATAGCAGTCATAGCCTTCTCTATGGCTGCAGCAATAACATGTTTCATATCTGCAGGAATATCAGGTACATTAGACCGAGAAAGAATAACAATAGATGTATTTGTACTCATAGAAACATTATCAGCATGTAATAATTTGTAATAACAAATGCCACATAATTGAGCTGAAGAAATAAGATCAGCTTGTTTGCAACAAACACACTTAGCTTTGGTAGAATTGTGTTCAGGCAGCTTAGTTCCTACATTAACATCAGAGGCAGGATCAGTTTGAGACATCTTGAAAAAATAAAATTTAAACAAAATATCCAATTTCCTCAATATAGCAGTTTCAGGAATGGGAAAAAATGCTTATGATAAAAAATGTTATACAAAAAGTAAAATCAAAAGCAAGCATCATAGCTCTCTATAATATAATGAGAGCAGCGAGCATTAAAGGGAGAGGCTTAATATAACAAATTTTGATGCCAAGAACGACGCATTGAAAAGATGCAACTCGCATCATAATAGGCGCGACTTCGCGCCAAAAATGACGCAATGAAATGACGCAACTTGCGTCACAACAGGTGCAACCTCGCGCCAAAAATGACACAATGAGATGACGCAACTCACGTCATTGCAAGCCTAATTTGCCCGCTGGGTTATCCATGAAAATGATGCATGTTGCTTGGGATAATTATTGCTATATGTTTAACGTGCATTTTTTACAATTTTATGCATAGTTAAAGGGAATTTATAGTGATAAGATTACATGCTCTAATTCATTAGAGCATGTCATTTTAACACTAGCAATGTTGCAACACTACGTGGTTAATCCCTGCATATGGGTTAAAAACCTAGTAAAGTGCCACTCAGGACCCGTGGAGTACTGCTGGTCCAGAGCAAAAACTGCTGTTGATCTGTGCATACATTTACAGCTTCACTAATGATAAAATGACATGTTCTGAACAATTAGAGCATGTCCTTAAAGGGACATCCTAGTCAAAATTAAACTTTTCCTGATTCGAATAGGGCATGCAATTTTAAACAACTTTCCAATTTACTTTTATAATCAAATTTGCTTGGTTCTCTTAAGTATTCTTTGTTGAACGCTAAAACTAAGTAGGATCATATGCAAATTTCTAAGCTCTTAAAGGCCGCCTCTAATCTCAGTGCATTTTGACAGTTTTTTACAGCTAGACAGCGCTACTTCATGTTTGCCATAAAAATAACATTGTGCTCACTCAACACTGACTGGCTAAAATGCAAGTCTTGTCAAAAAGAACTGAAAAAAGGGGGCAGTCGGCAGAAGCTTAGCTACACCAGGGAGGTAAAGCTAAAGAATTGCTGCTGACAGTTTTAAGGGAGAAACTGAATATCAAAGAATGCCCAGCGAATCCCTTCAATTAGTTCTTCCATCTAAACAAAAAAACATTTAAGAACCAGTGATGTCACGAACCTAAAAAATTGACTTCAATAGGCAGGCAAACTTTAAAACCCACAGGGACTCTTTCTGGCCACAATAGTGATGGAAAAGTTGTTTCAAGGGGACTAACACCTGGACTGTGGCATGCCGGAGGGGGATCCATGGCAAAACTCCCATGGAAAATTACATAGTTGATGCAGAGTCTGTTTTTAAGCCATAAAGGGCATAAATCATCTAACATTCCTAAATTGTTTGGAATAACGTGCTTTAAAACATCAGGTATGATGTTGTATGGATCAGGTAGTGTAAGGGTTACGACCGCTTCACAGTGACAGACCAAACTCCCTGTGTAACGCACCGCAAACAACCGCAAACAGTCCATTTGCACAACCACGAGATAGATAGATTTGATAGATAGATAGATTACATAGATCAATAGATGCAATATACATTTGATAGATACAAATTACATAGATCAATAGATGCAATATACATTTGATAGATACGAATTACATAGATCAATAGATGCAATATACATTTGATAGATACGAATTACATAGATCAATAGATGCAATATACATTTGATAGATACGATTGATAGTTAGATAGATTTGATAGATAAATAGATAGATTTGATAGATATATAATTTCCCAGACAGAGAATTACAAGACGTGCGGTCTGGGACCCATGGTAATGTTACTTCCTTTTGCCCAATCGAGTACAGGTTGGGGTCCGGGATTGCCTTTTGTGCAAAGAAATTGTGGCCGGGTACCTTCCACTTTTCATCAAACCTGATTAAAAAACCAGGGCGGGCCGTGGACCGGACACACCGTTGGAGAAAGTAATTTATCAGGTAAGCATAAATTCTGTTTTCTCCAACATTGGTGTGTCCGGTCCACGGCGTCATCCATAACTTGTGGGAACCAATACCAAAGCTTTAGGACACGGATGAAGGGAGGGAGCCAATCAGGTTACCTAAACAGAAGGCACCACGACTTGCAAAACATTTCTCCCAAAAATAGCCTCCGAAGAAGCAAAAGTATCAAATTTGTAGAATTTGGCAAAAGTGTGCAGGGAAGACCAAGTCGCTGCCCTACATATCTGATCAACAGAAGCCTCGTTCTTGAAGGCCCATGTGGAAGCCACAGCCCTAGTAGAGTGAGCTGTGATGCGTTCAGGAGGCTGCCATCCGGCAGTCTCATAAGCCAAACGCATGATGCTTTTTAGCCAAAAGGAAAGAGAGGTAGCAGTAGCCTCTTTGGCCTCTCCTCTTGCCAGAATAAACGACAAACAGAGAAGACGTTTGTCTGAAATCCTTTGTTGCTTCTAAATAGAACTTTAAAGCATGAACTACATCTAAATTGTGTAACAAACGTTCCTTCTTTGAAACTGGATTCGGGACACAAAGAAGGCACAACTATTTCCTGGATAATATTCTTGTTGGAAACAACCTTTGGAAGGAAACCAGGTTTAGTACGCAAAACAACCTTATCTGAATGGAACACCAGATAGGGCGGATTACACTGCAAAGCAGATAACTCAGAAACTCTTCTAGCAGAAGAAATAGCAACCAAAAACAGAACTTAAGCTTGACATCAGGCACAGCTGCCAGTCCGTTTGTGT